>NW_008794542.1:2639221-2656450 GCF_000699145.1 Aptenodytes forsteri | reverse complement strand
CTCATGCCTTGTGAGCGCCCTCCAGATGAACCGCTCCATCATCTTCCCTGGCACCGAGGTCAGGCTGACAGGCCTGTAGTTCCCCGGATCCTCCTTCCGGCCCTTCCTGTAGATGGGCGTCACATTGGCAAGCCTAGTAGTATCATAGTAGCTTGGAGAAAAGTTTTTTAAATAGTTAAACAGTTAGGTGGTTGACCTAAAAATAACATTAGTAAGCAAATTCTTCAGGGTTTTGATGTTTTGTGCTTTGTTAGGGACACAAATGGCAATCAGGCGTTGGTATGTACATATGCAAGGGTTTGCAGGATTTCAAGTTATATTTATATATTTTTTTACAGGAATACCATACAAGAGAGCAGAGAAACTACTCATGTATGTGGTCTTCTGAGGTAGTCGCTAACATCAGAGGGTCACTGGGTACGTACAAATCTTGTTTTCTTCAATTAAACACATTCTACGCTTTTACCAGAACAGACAAACTGATATACCATGTCAGCCCATTGTTCTGTGGGTCTTGGAGTGCCCGGATGTGGTCATCACTATGCAGCTGTGCACCCTGTGTCAGAACCAACAAGGACTGGCGCTACCTATGGCAGCAGGAACCTTTCAGAAAGCAAGCATGTATTTGCCCTCCCACTTTATCTCTTCTAAGTGTATTTTTATCCTCATTTAAATTTTTACTTGAAGATGTATGTTTCAGCAAGGTGAGCAGGAAAGCAGTTAAAAAACTCCACCACCGTTAATAGGAATTGCATATGTAGCTCTTTAACATTTTTATTGAAAATGTGCTTTATTAATTTTTCCTACATGAATGAAATCAGACATTTATTCCAAAAAATATGCAGCTGTCTGTTGGAGGCATAATAATAATGTTTTCTTACAATTAGAGGTAGTTTGAAATTGTTCAAAAATGTTAGTGTAGTCAGCATGGATCAGTTTAACACATACATGTTATATCTCATGAGTAAGCCTTAGAAAGGCTACATTTATTTTATTTCTAACTTTACATCTGTGCTAAAGAGGCAATTTCCAGTACAGAATTATTACAACTTCACTGTTGACACATTTCTGAACAAAGATACCTACATTTATATGTTATTTTATACTGCTGTTTCTATATTAACATATGTAAAAATGTCTGTCTAAAATGGTTTCAGCAAGTCAAATCATTATATTTCAGCTTCTTTGCAGATTCTTCCTTTAGTAGTTGCTCTTTACCTCATGTAATGTGAGTGAGCAATATGCTCAGCTTAGGTTTGATGGTGAGATGTGCATTATTTTAATTGCATTAAGAAGAAAATAAACACGCAAAAAATATTAGTATATATTCCTGTGCTTTATAACATGAAAATTATGCAATAAATATATGTGTTACTCTAAACCTTACATACAACTGAGACAGATGTTGCTTTGCCACTAAATCATAGTCTTATAGCATCATTTAATTTAGAAAAAGCCTCTGGAGGTCATCTAGTGCAAACCCCTGCTCAAAACAGGTCCAACTAGATCATGTCTATGCAATACTAGAGATGACTGATTTCAGTCATACAGAGAATATAAAATACCCGCAATATATGCAAGTAATACAAAGTCTAAATGAATGTATGCTTATGTAAGCCAAAAGGGCAATATTTCTTTCTATTTAGCCTTCAATCAGAAGCAAGTGGATAAAATTTATGCCAAATTTAGGAACACATGATATTTGGCAAAATCTATGGACAAAAATTAAGTAACAAATTAATGTTGTTGTTTACTTTTCTTGAAAAATTAGACTAATCTTTCAGACGCTTAAGGAAAGCTAGTATTAAAGTAAAAAAAAGAAAACCATGTTGGATCCCTCTAAACTAAGTCAGCTAATGGTGAGCAGCACTTATTTTTGGGGGGAGAAAGGGAGATAACATAACTTCTTTCAAAGACCTCCACAAATTGTAAGTTGATTTTACCACAATGCATTTAGCATGGTAATGCTGGAAGTGTCGTGGATGATTCAAAGAATCTGATCTGGTATTTGGATAGGTTATGTCCACATTAGGAACTGGTGTGCTACAGTCGAAGCAAGTTTCAAGGACAAAACAATTGGAGCTGAGGATATTACACCTACATTAAATTTATTTCAAAGGGTTTATTTCATACTAGTTCTAGTCAGGTCTGACCTGAACACCTATTAGCAATTGCAGGCTCACTGGGTGCTCTCCTTGGAAGTCCAGTTGAGTTTCATCTGAAGGGAATTCAGCTTGCATGCTCCGAGACTGCTCTGCAGTGCAAACAAAGGTGTGGTAAATGGGGACAACCATTTTGCTTTAAAAATTCATTCCTCTTCTATCTAAAACACTGACATAGAAGCACCAAAAAAATCAGAATTATAAATATACCTTCTTAAATCAATAATTAGGAACCTAAATATCTTCCAAGTCCTGGAGGACAACTTTAAAAAACTCTTTGACTCTTTCTACACCTATATTTCCCCTTCTGTTGGTGCCAAAACCTATTATCTGATTTAGAGTGCTAACCAATGCTATGCATGTCTCAGCAGGGTCCTTAACCCCAGTGCTCATCCACCTACCTGGATCTAAAATCTCAGTGTGATCTGATTCCACCACCAACGTGACTTCCATTTCACAAACTAACACCATGGCCGCTCTCATTCAAAATAACTGGAGTGGCTTTTAATAAAACAGTCAAGCTGTTAACACAGTTAGAGAAGATATTTAAACCTCTTGTCCTTTCTTACGCATCCTTTAGGACGGCAGTTGTTTATCAAATCTTTTACTAGATTTAATCAATTTAATAAATCTCCTTTACAAGGAGAGACTCGATACAGCCGTTTGATGGGAGTTTGGGCTGCTCTTTTCCTATCCTGTAATTAATATAAAATCAGATTGTATTGAATATATTCAATGAATATATTGCATTGAATATTAAAATATAGCTCTCCAGTTCTGCAAAAAGGCATGTCTGAGGGAAAGAGCTGTATTATGATCCCTGTGCCAAAGAATGTTTGCACTGATAGTTTGATGTGAAATACAGAAACTGGTTTAGGAGTAATACCTTTCTCTCTCTGGGTGAGCATCTAAATCATAAAATTATACAGACAGGTTGCTATTGTTCTTCTGCAAGGTGGGATAACAATAATAAGAGAGATATAAAGGCTCATTTACCCCCTCAAAAAAAATCTAATGAAATTTAGTGATTATCCCTGAGAGATCAGGAAACACATAGCCTTTTTTTAGAGCAAGAGCACATAACCATTTTTGCTGCCTCATGAATGGCTATTCTCGCTAATTTTCAATTAACTGAGAGGTCAAATTAAGACCTCCTTTTCTCCTATATTTAAAAAGTAAGTTAAACTTGCTCTGCTAAAAACCAAGGAAACAGAGCTACCTATCATAGCTAAAAGACGGACACTGAAACAGTGGAAACAGCTTTTTTCCCCCGTGTTTCTTATTCATTAGTTTATTGATTCTCTGTTACCTTTCTTGGTGCTTTGGATTCTATTCTGAGTTATCTAATTTTCCCTATCCTTATTTAGGAAAGCTGGGCAAGACTATGGATTGTAGATCTGGAAGAAAAGTGATAGTGGCTGGTATATTGATGTTCATTATTACAATACCTAAGTCCTTTTGTTGGATCAAACTTCCTTTCATTCCTAAGTATAAAAGTTTTACAAGTCAAGCAAACAAACAAACAGCACACACCTCCTCCCTCAATCTCTTTGGATTCTTCTTCTTTCCATTGTTAAAAAACAACACAAATCACCTTCTTTATACATATTTTCCACAGAAATGCCATAGTAAGGGAATGTTATACAGCTGAGAGTCAGCAGCAAGGACTAGGGACAAGTAATCCTCTCTGCCTCGTACTGCAACACTTTCACATTTTAAGTCCATTAGTTCATAAAATATAGTGTCCAGTAAAACCTAGCTGTAGAATTATAACAGCTTCAATAAATCAGTCTTTATCATAGCAAAAAGTGGCCTTCTAAACCCTGCAGGATTAAACAGCAGATCTCTCCCAAACACCTTGTCCTTACTGCCACTGCTGGAATAGCTTAACACTATGGAGAAACAAGGTTATTCAATGTATTAGCCAATACACACAGGAACAAGAAAGTCCTTACTGCCAACTTTGCACTCTTTCCAGAAACAGAGGTGCAGACCTCATGATGTCCAATACTCTTTAAACTTATACATTCCCTCTCTGATGCACTGTATATACAGATATACTGAACTGTTCACTGCTATTCATGTTCTCAAATGGGAATTTTTGCAAATAATTCATGGCAAGTACAGATTTTTTTTTCCCCCTACATTTTTTGTAGCTGTGTTTTAGGAGTGAAACAACCGGCGCCCCCTTTTTTTTTTTTTTTTTTTTACGTTCATATGTCTCTCTCTCTATATATATATTTTGGACATGTTTGCCATTATTCACCATGTGAAAAATCTGCAAGGCTGGCTTGTAGGAAACGGTGAGGAAAATTTTCCCCTTACATTATCATCAGCTTGTCAATAGAGGCTTTTTGATTTTTGACAGAGATAGTAGTGGTATACATAATGAAGTTATAGGCAGGCAAGAAAGAAAATGATGGGGTTTTTCTTCACAAATAGGTAGCAAAGCTGTTCTCCATGTGATTCTTCACCTTGGCTGTACTGTCTTGTAAGGGTTACAATGCTGGACCTGTATTGCCCACCTTCCACTATAGGTCCAGAGACAGGACAGCTTGCAAAAGAGCTTTATTTTGTGTTCCTGCAGTGCTGCTGAATCCTGTGAGAGGTTTCTAAGTAGTCTGTCAAATCCACTATGATTGTACCAGTTTTTATACTCTTCATAGAAGGAAACAATATTAGACTATCAATGCTATATATATGTGTGTGTGTGTGTGTGTACAGAGACAGAAAGCGAGACAGAGGGAGAGAAATAAAAACTGTTGACAAAAATAATACAACCCCATGCAATTGTTACAACTGTAACCTGATCAGAAAGCCACTGAAGGTAAAAAATGCTAATTATCAGTTGGGGTACAGTAAAAAAGGTATAACAATTTCACCTATGCTGGGGACTTCAGGTCATTCCTTTGTCATTCAATGTTTCTTTAATTGCTCATGTTATTAACTGACAGTTCCTGTGTTCAGCTGATACTCTAGTCAGGTGAAATTCTTTCTTTACTTTTTCTTTAAAGGCAGAAAAGAAAAGGAGGACAGAGAAAAAGAGTAAAGAAGAGATGTAAAATTAGTCACGAGCATCAAAGCATATTTACCTTTGTCGTGCAACAAGGGCATTAGTCTTTCAGAAACTTGAACCTTTGGAAGTCACTTGGCTGGGAAATGAAAATAAACAAACAAACAAACATAGCCTCTCCTTGATCTTTAATGCAGAGAGAATCTCAGAATTTTCTTCCACTTTGCTTCTTTGAATGCTAGAAGGCGAAAGGGGCAGTCCGGTTTCTTATCTGGCAAGAACTAAATGACCAGCAGTGAAACAACATAACAATAATTGGTTTTTTAGAGGTTAAAATTCCTTTTAGAAACCAATCTAGTGTTTTGCTTGTTTAAGGATAAAAGAGCTGGTTACAATCAGTGAGTTGTCGGACTGAAAAAGCTCATCTCCAGGATTCTAAAAAGTTGGTTCAATACTTTGTTGGCTTCTTTGCTTTACTAAGTGTTCTCTGACAGCTCCGAAGAACACTGTCCTGAACAGAAAATTGGTGATTTTACTCTCAAGTAGCAATTATCTTCCCCAAACCTCAGATGGCTCTGATACAGCTCATTAACATGTCATGCCTACCAGTTTCACTCTTTCACCCAGTCCTACCTTTTCTCCTTTCCCTGAAGAGCTTTTCTGCTCAGCACAGCTATGCACAATTCTTGCCAGCTCACTATGGGTCCTTCACACCACAGGAGTGCTGCAAGAGCATTTTTGCTGTGTCTGTATGCACGCAGCTTCGCACATGTGCTTTCTCTTTCTGTGCTAATTCCTTAGATACAGAAGACCTGACACTCAATCACAGCAGACTTTGGATTAAGGTTGATTTAGGTCACTGAGTAGCAGTGACGGGATATATGATCTTCAGAAGCCCTCCACAGTTTCCTGATGTGTTGTGTTTAATGAAGGGTAGTAATTAACCATGACCAACCTTGTAATTACTAACATGCTATTGTTCATGAGACTGTAACTTCAGCTATTACTTTGTGAACACCAATTTAAACCATACAAACAAAAATAATTAAAAATATGATTAAAAATGTAGGTATAATGACTATCACAATCTTTATTACTAAATTACCGATTTTCAGTAAAAATGAAGTTTGAAGCAAATTGACACTGCTGATGCACTGAATTTTTAATTCATAACAATAATTTTTTGGATGAGTTTCCAAATGTAGGTAACATTTTTAACGCAGATTTCCCCCTTGTTAAGCCCTTTTTAGCTTTCACTCTTGAAGTTTATCATTTTGGACTTTGACCTTGATAACTGTGTTCATTTTTTGGTTTTAGGTCAGTTATTTGTCCTAAAAGCAGTAAAGTCCTTATGATATTTAACTGAACTGACTAGATATATATCTAAGAAGGAATAACACAGGATGCTTTGATTTGGGGTTTGCCTTTTTCTTTCTGGGTTTGTTTTTTTTTTTTTCCCCCCCCCAAGCATCCTTTTTTACTTCCTCAACAAGTTTTGGTAATGGAAATCACTGCATTTCAGAGTAAGAGCTTTCCTATAGAGGAAATCTATAGGGGTTGTTTGTTTTTCAAAATCATAGCTGTTTTAACATTGACGTCAGTAACTGTTCTATTCGCGTTTCCATTAAGGTTCTGCCCTCCTTGGAAGTAAAAGTATCTTTTTTTTTTTTAATTTTTGTTTAATCTATTTCAAAAGTAGAATTAAAAAAAGCAATCTTAATGAGATATGCCAGAAAAAAGAAATAACAAAGAAAGAAGTGTACCTACGGTAGTATTCTGTGCCTTTTTCTTATGTAGACAGGACCGATGCCTAGTTATGGGGAATGCAGAAGCCTAATAGAACAGTTCTGATTCTGAAAGTATGTGGTACCAAAGAATATCAGAATTATTTACTGTGACTACTACAACAGTTAATTCAATAAAACAACAGTTTTATTGAACCTATAGAATTAACCTCATGGCCTGCTTTTGACTGTCTGGTCTTGCTGTTCCTTTTCCTAAGCTCTTTCACTTTCAGGACTTCAGATTGCAAGGGTTTTCCTTGTTTCTAAGTGTGGGTCTGCTTATTTCTATATATTCTGCCTGGACGTACATATTTCTATGTATTCTGGAAACACAATAGCAAATACAACTTCTGAGTTTAGCTATGCCCAATATATTTCTGACACTGTTTGATTCACCGGATTTTTTTTAAAACCTAGTTTGACATTGACTGTGTTCCCAAAGAAGAGAAAAATCATTGACATTTAGAAATTGTTCCCTGTTACACAATAATGTTCTTTCTCATCAGAGAAAATAAACAAGACACAGGTTGTCAAACAGATCTTTCAAAATGCCACTCAGAGTTTTCATTTCAATTTTACTTATTCTTATCTTGAAACTAAATATTAGCCCCACTGAAGTCAGCGTTGAACTCCCTTTCTATAAGGTCAGCCACAAAACAGTTTGTGGGTGGCTTATGCCTCTTAATGTCTTTTCTAAATATCTGTCTCACCAAGTGCTGTTATCCTGTCACAGAGGCTCTTTGAGACTGGCCACGGTTAACTATGCACTTCTATTCAGAGGAAAGGATTTAAAATCCTCTGTTGTAGTGTCTTCCTCAGAATACACAATCTGCAGGAGAATTGTGTTCAGGAATATAAGCAATCTTTTTTTTTTTTTTTTTTTTTTTTGTAGGAAAAAACCCTTGAAATTGTGCATTAAATACAAACCCAGGAAGTGAGATCTAGTATCTGTAAACTTTCTGTAATATTACTTCAGTAAAAAATAAAATCCAATATCTTCATTTATGTAGCTTTTCAAAAGGATGTTATGAAATTACTTCATTTGAGTCTATAAGGATTGACAAAGAACATCTCTGAGAGTAGCTGGCTATTTTGTTTAGCCAACAAAAGCAACAGCTGAAAACTGAAGCCAATCAAATTCAGACAGGAAGTAAGACATTTTCTTTAAATTATGGGAGCAACGTCATTGCAAAATTTTGCTCAAAGTATTTTTTCTTCTTTGAAACCTCAATGAAGAGGCAGTAAATCCAGGCTTGTCTGTTTTTTTCAAGTGTATCTGCTGGTTTAATAAAAACTATTACACCTTCCCACAAGCCCTGCTTCCTTTATGTCAATATTCAGATGCCTTTCTAACATATACACTACATTTCATCCAAAAATGACAGCTTCCTTTCATAAACCATTGAGCAAAATACTGTGGACTTGGTAATGATTATCAAAGCATGACCTTAAAAGTCCCTCTGACCTTGATTTCTGTTAATTACATGTGTAAATTAAAAAAAACTGAAAAAAATCAGGCCAAAAAATCTTGGTAGTAAGAAAACCAAGAGTGGGGGAATCTATGTGAGCCACTAATTCTTTGGTCTATTATAAAGAAGTTATATGGATTTTTTTTTTCCCCCAGAGTAGCTTTCATTATGAGAATCACTGTATGCCAGACACAGCCTGTCTCTCCATTCTTTGTGAAATAGGCTCTATAAAATCTAAGAAAGGGAGTCCAGATTTCCACAAAATAGACAAAGTTCTCCTTATATTTTTAAAACTTTAACTTTCAAAATTCAAATTCCAGTATTTGTGATTTGTTTGAAAATAGCAAATAGACAGCAAATTTCCATAAGGTGTCCTCAAGTCCTTCAAATATTAGGGTTTTTTATAAAAGGAACTAGAAATGAAAATTAGCACAGAATCACCTTGTATTCTGTTGTAGTTTTCAAACATTTCACTTTCCAATTCAGGAAGAAAAACCCAAGATTAAAAATTTAAAGTCCAAGTTTTCAAATGTATCTCACAGCTGGAGATGAAAACTATCAAGAATCTATGAGGTAAACTCCTATTATCCCAGAAACGGAGGTACTGAAGTTGATGACACTGCCATACTAGTAAACTGGAACTTGGGGTCTAGGATCTGCTGTTCCAAAACTGCTCCTGAAGCAAGGGCTTACAGACCCTAAAACAGCTGCAATAGCATGTCAGCTGCAATTATGTTGAACTCTTGCATATCCAAATGGCAGGGAAGACATTACATCATCAACTGCCAAGCCACTCAGTAGAGCTCAAAGACAGTGTGGGAGGTTGTGTCATTACAACTGCATTCAGCAGCATCAACAGTGTTGATCACTAGCAAAGAAAGGGTAACTGAGGGTTAAACTGCAAAGGTGAAAAATTATTCCCAATTCAATATGTAGCTAGGGCCTGCAGATTTGGGAGTAAAAGGGAAGGCCCCAATGGATTGGATTTGCTAGCACAGTTTCCAGAGTTTAAATTGGACCCCACAAACCCTGAGCTAGCAATAAACAGGGCTCTTGTTCAAGTCCTAGTTCAAACACCAGCTCTAATACTAATCTCAGGCAGAGCTAACAACTCATGGTCCCCAGAACCACTGGTATTATAGCCTTGACAGGAGAAGCCAAATAATTTGGTTGCTTCCACAGTTTTGACAGGCCTGTATGGAGAATCTTTCAGTGGACATGTTAATATTAATGTTAGATCAGGATGAATCACAGAGTAAATATTGAGGCTAGAGTGAGGTTTACATTTAAAATTATGGTTTGGTCAGCAGACGCTGTCTTCATCCTGCTAAACCTCTAAAGCCAGGATGGGATGTGCTGACAGCCTCTGAAGCCAGGATGGGATGTGCTGACAGACACTGGGAACTGTTTAATGCCATTTCCTGACTCGGTGTTTATCAGTAGTTGACTGTTAGGAATGGAGACTGAACTGGTTTTAAGAACAGATGCACGCACACAACTGCATGAAAATCTCAGTTCATCATTATACAGTAGCCAGATCACAAAACTGGCTTTCGCAGGTAGTGAAAGGTAAGCAATGGTTCGGTATTTGTTGCTGAATGAGTCACTGAGGTTATAGTTAGTATTGTGGGTACAATTACATTTAGTCTTGGGAGCAAAAAAGATAGAATAAGTTTATTGCAAAGTTAGCAAAGGCTAAATTAAGAACAGCTGTTTGACATTGCAAAAACTTTATTGTGGGCTATATTTTAGGGTGCAGCTACAGCAGCAGGTTACTATTAAGAGTATGTTAAAGGTTGGAAACAGCATACGGTATGGGGACAAAGACTTCTATTTACTACTGTGTTCTGCAAAGCCCTCAAGACTAATCTGGATATTCAAGTCACAAAGAATAGCTTAATTTTGAGAGGCTATGGATAGGATCACTATTGGACTAGATTAGGATTAAGAATAGAGATCCAGTCATCAGGAGAAGGAGGTTTTGCTACATTTCCAAATTCTGTGAGGCCTATGAGGATATGGAAAGATAATTACTCCAAATCAAAAAATGAAACATTTATGAATCACCACATTGCAACTGAGCATAGAGGTAAAATTAGACCTAGAGCCATTTGTGATTGAAGAGCTCAGATTAATGCCCTCACAGGGCTTAAATTATATGAGTGAATACATCCCACCATAATATGTCACATTACTCTTTCTTAGATTTCTTTCTGGCATGTGTATGATAATATGGTTTTATTAAAATTGTAAACATAGCATGGAAAAGAAGAAAAACCTCACCGTTATGCATATATCTGTAAAAATCTATAGTAAATCAACTGCACCAGGGCTGATAGAAAAATCATCTCTCAGAATGGGGAAAGAAAATTCAGAAAAGATGAATTCAACATATGTTAAATATGTCTCAGTTTGATTACTGAGTTCATTTAACACATATTTCTGAGCTCAGCTTGGCTTTCTTCATAGCTTTGCAATTTGGTTTTACAAATTTTATGTTTGACACTTCATGTAAGACAAGAATCACACTCCAAGACTTACAGCAATATCAGTGTAAACTGGGCATAGAAGCACTGAGTGAAGCAGAGTTACTCTGGATATGTGCTGATGCCCCTGAGATCAGAATATGTCCCACTCTCTCGGAACAGAATTATGAGAAAAGCTGAGCTGAGAATAACCTTGTGTACATATAAGTGTCTGCTCTTCTGAATATGTTCTTCCTAAATCTTGCATATTCTGACATGTCTATTAACCAACTGTTTTCCAGTGACATCACTAGTAATAAAGGGCAGTACAGTTCCAGATATTTTCTCCCCTTTTTTGGCAATTGTTTGTCTATTTATTTTCATTTAAGATGTATATTGTTGTTTTGAGACAGAAAATGAGATACAGAACACTATGTTATTTTGTTGATAGTTTTGAATGTTTAAATAGGAGCTATCTGCTTGTCTATCATCTTCCAAATTTAAAATAACCTCTTAGTATGTGCTTGAAACTTAGTGTTGTTTGCATGTGTTCAGAATTGTGATTCTCAAATTAAATTTTCATGAATTTTACCACTATTGTTTATTCATCTAAAAAGTCATTGAAGGTTCATTATTGTTATTTTCTTGCTTAAAACTACTTCTTCATTTAAATTGATGAACAAAAACAATAATTTAAATGTCTAGCCACACAACATAAATGATGTCTAGTCAAGGAAAATAGTTTGAATTTAACCAATAGGAGGAAATATATCTGTCAGTGGCTTAAAAATTCAAATAACTAATATATTTCCTGGAACTGGCTTGTTGGACAGCATAAACATTAATGCAAAGAAGGTTTCAATTCACAACATAAACTGTTTGAATTCACAACATAAACTGTTTGAAAATAGTACTCTATAGAACGCATTAGCAAGTGTAAATAATCACATATAAGACTAAGAGCCAAGTATGTGGCTATGTGCCACAGTGCCTCAGTGCCTCTGCTCCAGCCTTGAAGAGGCACTGATGCCAAGGAGTATAGCATTAGCTGTATTTCTGCATGTACTAGCCAACACAATAGAAGAGTATATCACAGTATATTATTTTTTCCCTGGAACAAGCTTGTTCTTCTTCATCGTCCATTATAATTTAACCCTGTATAAACCATGAATTTATAAATTTGTATTCTTTTATGCTTATATTAATATGAATTGAAGTGAAGAAATCATAGTAAAAGTTTTGCACAGTGCTTCTACTGTGTCTACAGACACAGTGCAATTCTTTTTAGAGCCTAGAATATATATTTGATTCTTTTTCTTTGTTTGCATTGTCTGAAACTCCACAAACTGGTTGTGAATAGTTTACTTTGTGTACTGAAATTGCAGTGGTTATTTGTAATTGAGCATATAACTCAAATTGTGTTGTTTCAGTTTTCTAACTGGATGGCTGTATGTCACAAACAGGGAGAAATCTTGGAAAAAAAACAGTGATACCATTAATGAATTACTGAAGGTTGGGCTCTGAATAGGATTTCATAAATTTAAAAAATAATTAACAGTTTGACTTGCTTACATTTTTCATATGGGATTATTTTGGGGGGAAAAAAAAAATTGAAGGATTTACCATGAAATTCAAATATTATTTACTGTTATTATATGAATCCAAACTCATTCTGCATGCAGTGTTTTCCTAATTATTTTGAATGGAGATAGAACATTTTTTAGACTGAGATTACACAAGTCGTGTTCTAAAGGATTCAAAATGGGGTTTTAAGATCCTCAGTCCCCTACTGCCTTATGCACTCATGCATTCCACTGAAATGTTCTAACTGCATTACTTTTGTTGAGATAAAGTAATTGCAGGTACAGAAGTGGGTCTGCTTTGGAAGATGGACCAGATTTTTCTTTGTGATCCCTAGGTCTTTGGAAAGTATAGGAGAATGTGCATTTAATTTCTCTCTGGAATTGTTACAATGTGAATGAGTAGAAAAAACAAGATGCAAAACCCAGTGCAAGGAAGACACATGCCATATAATAGTGAAATTATTACTGAAAATAAAATAATTCTATTTCTATTTTAAAAAAGAAAAAAAGCAAAAAGTACATTGCACTCTTCATGCATGGACCCCAGAACCTTCTTAGTGATTAAAAAAACTGATAAAAAATTATACCTCTTTTTATCCTTCTGAAGGCAACTGTCTGGTGCACGCAATTAGCATTGGTGATCATTCCTAGCCTTTGATACAATGAAAGGTGTAGTGTGGCTACTTGAGTGCTTGTTTACTTGCTGTTGTGTCCCAAGTTAGTCCTCACATCCCTAAGGTGAAGAACATTAAATGACATCCAGGTTAAGAGAAAATATAAATAAGAACATTTATTCATACCAGCTAGAATAGGTGATAGAGTAACAAAGTTTGTAAAGACACAGATGAACAAATAAAAGGAAAAAAAAATCACATTTAAACTGATTATGTCGATTACCTCATAAAAAATCTCTCTCCCTCTCTTGCTCTCACTTCAGTTGATTTGCCACCTGCTTCTTACAAGATGGCAGTCATGATTTCAGTCTTGTGGCTCATGCTGCATTTCTATTTGGAGACTCTGATAAAAGCACCCATCCATGAGAAAGAATGTCCTTTCTCTCACAGAACACATTTCAGGACTTAGCCCTCAGGGACTACCCTCAGATATTCATCTTGGACGAGCTTGTTAGCTCATTTAACCTGTTCTCTTTTCAGTTCTTCTGGGGAGTTCAGGCAGATTTAATGTCTTATCCCAACGTTCATTTTATTCACTTTCATCCAGGAGTTCCTCTGGCTGCACTTCTTAATTAAAATAAGTATTGGTCTTCTTCAGATATACAAATGACACTGTCTAGACTTAATATGATCTGTGATTTACTAAACAATCCGTTGCCTCCACAGAGGTTAAACCTCTTCCTGACAGAGTCCTGAGGGCATCTCCTGTTCCATGAATTTAGTTAAGGTAAAGTAAGGACTTCAGCTGGCTGAGGCCAAGGTCAGCTCCTTCACTGACAAGAGCTGTTGGGAAGTGAGCTAGAAGCGAGGGTCTTAACGTCCTTTTCCCCAGGAGCTGCTTTTAGTCAGAGGCTTTCTGGCTTGGTCCCCACCTGAGCTACATGACAGCTGTGACAGCTACATCTGGTCCTCTACCTCCCTGGTCCTCTACCTCCCTGACCCAGACCTCAACATGACTTTCTGGTGTGACCTTGACTGATCGCAGTAGACTTGCTGGATGATCACTGGCTTGAGACTGGCCCTGATGCCTGTTCCCAGATGTCATTCTGACCCTGATTTTCCTGGTTCAACACCCTGACACCCTGCAGGTGAGGCCACTGCTCTAGCTGCCCTGCTGCCATCCTTGCTCCCAGCTCCCCTTCCTTTGTGAAACAGCCTGCCCTTGGGACTCCCTGCCATGCCCTTCCCTTTGGTGATTCAATGGTATGTTTCATTATGAATTGTGTTTGGATCTTTCAGTCCACATGAATCTGTGAACTGTTATGTCTGATAGAAACTAGAGAAGCAAATAGTTCAACACTACTTCTTAATTAAGACCAGACATTGGCTTTCCCCCTTTGTGGATTCAGTGTGTTTGAAATGACTGGTTCTCGATCCTTTTCCTACAACAACAACCATTGCTGCATTCTCCATCACACCATCTAACTACAAATTTGGTTTTGGTCCCTAAATGTCTGTGCATCTGGACCTCAGTTACTTCATAGAGGGAGCTTTACTGCCTGTAGAAAGCAAGTGTCAGACAGAAACATATATAAGTATATCCTGTACCTTTTGGTATGAGAATATGCGCTATTTCTTGTAGTATAGCAACTGGTAATGCATGAAGTTTATCCCAGGTTACAGTATCTGAACATTTGAACAGACATAAAAGAGATGTTACAGGCCATGTTCACAAAAAGATATTAGTCTAGATTTGCATCTAACCTCAGATATGTACATAATGCTATTCATGTTAGCCTCAGGACAGCATAGCACAGGAGTAGAAAGAAGTACAATGACACAGTGGGGAATAGCATAGATTAAAATAGCAAATGAGGGGAGAACTTTCAAAAATTATGGAACTAGCAAAATGCATAAAAATAAGAATGCTTAAAAGTCAAAGGAGAAATAAGCCATTTTCATGAAGGAAAATAACGTTGACCCAGAAAAGCTTGATAACCATTGCCACCAATGTCTGGAAGAGATGCAAAGGGACAGTTTAATTATTTATTACTACAAAGCACAGTTCAGCTACTTTGTCTCCTCTGCAGTGAGTGCTAATGTGTTTCACAAAATTCAAAGACAAAGGATATGACTGTAATTCCATATTTGATATAAAGTCTTCTAGTAAGACCTCTCTCTAATTACATTGTTTATAAATTAGAAAAAGAAAACACTTAGAATAACTCCGCTTTTTACTATGTGCGCACACTTAAGAGACAGTAAAGTTAAATTGTAAAAATACATATACATAAGGTTAAATATGAAGAGATAGTACTATATGCTAGCTTATAACTGCATCATAGTCCCTAACAATTGTTGCAGAAAAATCTGTATTTTCCCACCTTTTGTTACTTTTATCATTTTAACAATAATTCCCAAGATTGCTTTGTCCTATTTCTTTCCCCAAAACAACTTTACAGAAGCAAGTACAAGATCAGTGTTTCTATTCCAGCTCTGCTATGTGCGTTTACATATATGCCTATATATGAGTAAAGACATCTATTTATTCAAGGGTCATATCCATGCTGCTAATTCAGATTTCAAATAAAGTCAGTGATGAATCAGATAAGTACTGATCTGCTACCTTGACATCTAGCCAAAGACTAGGATTTCATGCTACAAACCCCTTTATGGATTCTTAGATACATCTATAAGCACTTCTGAGAGGAATTCTTTTTGCTTTCTGTAGTTCTACTTCTTCAAATTAAATATATGCTAAAGAGATTTGCAGGGCTCAGCTGTACAAACAGCTAAAAGTTCTACTTACCAGAAAAAGAGCATTTATATTTGGGCAATTCTTACTTTAATGACTTTCTGATGGAAATTCAGCTTCAAGACTCTCAAGAAAATGTTAATTTTAAGGAATTACATTTTTTTGTTCATTTAAGTGGAGCAGGAAGGACTTTTTCATGTATATGATTTCTGGTTTTGGTTTTGGTTTTTTTTTTTCAACTTAAAAGTCTGATTTTCCAATCTCCCATGCTCAGTAAGGGAAATAAATGACTAGGGATGGTTTGGGCTAGAGGTCCCCAGAGGATTTTCTTGCCAAAGAGCAACTCCTCATGGACGTAATGGTAGAACTGCCTACCTGTGTGCAACACATCTGTCACTTGCAATGAGTGGGGATCCCAAAAGGACATTATGACAGTCATATATTTTACTGAAGACACTTGGATACTGTGTGAATCACCAGGTTTTGTGGCATGCATTCAGGACACTACAACTCCTTTCCTGATTGCTGGCAGCTCTGTCTCTGCTGCTGGACGGGGGAGAGCCTAAGCATGGGAGAGACTTGGCCTTAGGCCATCTCAGTATCCACACATCTTTGCAGACAATTAAACAGGAAACAACCTGTGTATTTCTTATCTACACAACATAGAAAGGAAACAGTAATTAAATGTGACCCAAATAACTTCTGTTCTCAAATAACATACAGTACTATTTAAAATCTGATCTAGAATGACAGGCTTCTTTTGTCTTCCAAAAGGTGAAGAAAAATAATGAAAAATCTATTAGATGTGTACAGTCTGAGTATAATGTCCAGGACGTAAGCTATATTTGTTTTTTCCAGATGGTTCTTCAAACCAAGGCTTAAATACAAAAAAAATTGAAATATTACAAATAGCTCCTTGAAGATTACTTTTGTATATGCCTCAGAAAAACATAGAATGGAAGATAAATAAAAATAACTCACTGCAACACAGTATAAAATTTGACACTTCAAAACAGCAGGTTCTTTTATCCCCAGGGAGATAAACAGAACTGTTGAAAATTACATTAGGGATATTTTATGGTATAGTCTTAACATCTAGGAAGGAATTTTGTCTGTCTGCCACCAACTTCTGAATTAAGCAAGCAACTTCTTACAGCAAGAAAACTCATGCTTATTTGGCAACACTTTAGGGATGTTCTTACTTCAATATTTTAGCTTGTAATGGGAGTTTTCTTCAAGATGTTAATAAAGTCCCGGACGACTGGAGGCTTGCCAATGTGACACCCATCTACAAGAAGGGCCGGAAGGAGGATCCGGGGAACTACAGGCCTGTCAGCCTGACCTCGGTGCCGGGGAAGATTATGGAGCGGTTCATCTGGAGGGC
>NW_008794542.1:2627901-2638052 GCF_000699145.1 Aptenodytes forsteri | reverse complement strand
TGAGGAAAAATGTCTTTACTGAAAGAGTGGTTGAACATTGGAACAGGCTGCCCAGGGAAGTGGTGGAGTCCCCATCCCTGGAGGTATTTAAAAGACGAGTAGATGAGGCACTTAGGGACATGGTTTAGTGGGCATGGTGGTGTTGGGTTGACGGTTGGACTCGATGATCTTAGAGGTCTTTTCCAACCTCAATGATTCTATGATTCTATGAAAGTCAGATGTAATTTTGAAACTTTTGAATAGAAAACAAAATTGATGTATGGTTTCTTTTCATTTTAGTCTAGGTTCTTATTTCCTATGTATCTCTTCTTGTCTATCAGTTTCTACCTTTTAGGTTTTGCACATGTAGGTGAATTTCAAACACATTGCAGCCTAAATTCCTACAGATTTCATGAAAATTGCTATATGACAGCTGGAGGAGAAATGCACAAAATATCTCCTTTGAGGTAAAGGCTTCAGCATGATTGTACTGTATTATTATTATTGCAAATACATGAGCATTTGCAAAAGACATATTATAAATTGCACAGTAATTGAAAATATTAAAGCTTCTTCGGTATAGGTGAATGCAAATAGAAAGCATGGAATCAATTAAACAAAGGTTCACAGTTTACATTGTTCATGAAAAGACTTGTTTGTATGTGAATTCACTTAGAGTTATATTTTCAGGTTTTTTCCATATCAGTTTGTATGAATGTATGAATTGCATGATGAGATTTGCAAGTCAATACAGAAGCAAGCAAGCAAAGCGGAGATTATGTCTGCATCTCAGTTACACAACTGGTGGCTCAGTAGAATAGAAAAAATTAAGCAAACTTTAAACCAGCTGGCCCAGCTACCACAAGTTGTGTGGACACATGATCACAGAACACACTGCAGGCTAACTTGCTCCGGTTCCCTCTGTATGCCATTGTAAATTAGGAGTTACTCTAGAAACTGAATGACTATAAAATTTGTATGTAAACAGGTTGGTCAAACACACATACCATGATCCATGGAGCATTTATTTAAAGTCTTTGCAATGGCTACTCTCCAAATAAAATTTGCAAGCAGGGAAACCCAGACCTTTTATCAACATTCCCTAACATAAAGTTTTATCCAGTTATGACAAAGGACACAAGCACTGTTACTAATTTGCATTCCATATTACAAATAAAATAGATGAGATAAGATTAAGTGAATGCTTCTACTATGTTAATAATCTTGTATGAGAAAGAGGTTGATTACTGTTGATCCTGTAATTACTCAAGCAGGGGAGAGACTCCACTATATAATATGCCTTTCTTGTACAAATGTATACCACACGTTATGGTGTGATGGGTATCTGTAAGGAGGCCCAGATATTTAACAAATCTTCATTTTATCTTTTTTCTTTTGTTCTTTCATTCTTTTTCTTTTTTGTGTGTATGCTGGATTGTTACCCATTTTATCCATAGGCATGTGTTCTTTTAACAGGTTTATTGCTATAGCAAGGACAGAGCTGAGTGGCTGAGTGGGTTGCAGCATAATTGCAGATGGGATGCACACTGTGAAAAAGCTGATGTTTTAAATGTCAATTCAATTTTAAGGGGAAAATGGCCCAGAAAAAAAAAATAGATCTATGATTTAAGGACACTATTTTTAAACAGCTGATTGCTGGTAACTGAAATAATGTTCAAACTTCAAGCAATTATGAAGCAATCCTATGATTTTGAAATTCAGATTGGTACCTTGTAAGGAAGAGTCAACTTTTCTTTTCTTTTAATATTACCAGATGGCTGGGTTTAGAAACTATGAAAAAAGATTTCAGCAAATAACAATTTTTATTGAATAACCCCCTTTTAAAAAGCATGATTTACTTTCTTCTTACTTACATACTAATTTTAATTAACTGGTCCTACACTGGAAGAATATTAAGGTTAAAGTTGAGCTCTAAACAGCTCGAAAAAGGGAAAGTTCACAACACAAATTTAATTTAATTTTTCTCTCCTGTGTATGACCTGAATGTAGTTGTATTGTTTTTCTCTACAGAATCACACCTCATACAGTAATATTACTTTGTATCTCTTTCTGTCAGCTTTTTTAAAACCTTTTTTTAACTAGACCTTTTTTACCATTATCCAAACCTACACTTTGTACAAAATCAATAACTTGTAGTGCTGCTTTTTTAGAAATACTATTATAACATCAAAACACTTCCTAGTTATGTATTAATGCATTTTCACAACGACCCTGAGATTAGGTGGCACTAGTTTTCCATTTGTTGTGTTTAGAAATAGAGATGAAAACCAAAATTAAGAAAAAATGGGTTAGTTTTGCTTGTCAAGCGTGGAAGAGTATGAACTTGATTTTTTAGCACTCTCAGCATTTTAATACAGCTGTATACATGCAAAGCACAGGTCCAACTAGTTGAAATTGAGGTGAAAGAACCCAGAAATTCCGTAAATATGGGTTCAAGTTGCTTCTCTAAGGCAAAGAAACAGGATTACAAATATTGTCAGACAGAACTTTGTTAACAGAATCACAAGGCAGGAAAAGAATACACATCTCTGTAGTTTTTTACCTTAATCATAAGAACTTTATCTCATTTTCTCTTTGCTTTCAGTACAAATACACATAATTTCTGCAACCATAAGCACTGATTGTAGCAGGGATCCTAAGCCTGTAGTCAGGTCTTAAATGTCATTCTGCATGTATACAAGCAGGTGAATTCAGGTTACAGATATTATTTCAATTTCTAAAAATCCTATATTTCAGCTCCTTGATTTTACAGTTTAATTGCATGGTAATAGTCACATTACAACTTTTGAATTGCAAACATTATATACAGGAGTAGTTTGGTACTTCTGATTCCTATGGAAATACATTTAAGGTAATAATATTTGAAGCCATCAGTGGTTCGTAGTGCCAGGGTGCCAGGAGCCACAGGGGGTCCCCCTGGGGGTGGGCAGGGAAGGGTCCTGGTGAATCTGGAAAACTGTATCCTACTGCATCCCTGGGGCAGGGACTGGTGATCCCAGGCTGGGGACTGAAATGGGGCTCTCAATAGGCTGGAATGGGAGGGCCAGACAGCCTTATTGGTGCCTTCAGGGCCCCAACGTTTAGAAGAGGCACCTGCCTCTCCTGCCCCACCACACTTCTGCCCTTGAAGGGTGGTCTTGCATGGAATAATTCCTCATCTACTTCCTTTTCTTGTTTGAGAGGATCCTCAATGTGTCTGCATTTATGCCCACAGAAGTTGTTTTCAGCCCAGTGCAGGCGTTTCAGGTTCAGGTAAATATAAGTCTTACAGAGTCTGTCTTTTAAACACAAGGTACCAAGTTTGCAAGCTATTATCAACCATGCAAAATATTGGCTGGTCAGAGAGAGAAAACAGATTTTATACATGTTCTCAAAGCCACTTTTGAAATAATGATAGCATGTACAAATAAGTTAGAGGTAATTCAACTTATGTTCGTGTATTCCGGAAAATTTAGAGGAATTAAAATATATACAATTAAAATTAGGAACAATTTAATAACACTTAAGAGTTAAGTAGTAATTTCCTTTCCAAGTATCCCAAAACTTATTATGTGTTTCTGTCTAGTAATGAAATCCTAGTATTTGTGAGATGAAATGTGACATCTGATCTGCCATAGCCCTGTAAACCAGTTTGCACAGAAAGAAATGAGAAAATATTTCTTCCTTTGCAAGGTCAAAAGTTTGCAATTGTAGGATACGAAGGGAAAATGTTAATTGGGATCTGGATAGAACTAGAGAATAACCATTTCTTTTTTACTGAAACATTCCAAAGGATCTCTTTCCTGGCTAGGAGTGGTTGGTCTATTACTCTCAGGGCCCATCTGAATGATGAAATTGGAATGAGGAATGTACAAAAAGTGCATTGCAATAGGTAAAATATGAACTTTTTTTTTTTTTTAATTCAAGCATCATTTATGCACTTCATTTGCTTTGATTTTATATCACACTTTTTTCTGCATAAGGAGAATTTGTCTATAGGTTCCTTGTGCTTCACTGATTCCTTTAAAATTATATATGCCTTTTGCAAATGCTTTCATTTCAGAACGAATGTTTCCTTTGGAAACTGGTGGATTTCTAAACAGTCTATGGCTTAAACCAATTCGAAATTGTGCAAAGCAATTCTGAAGGATATAACTACAGTCATTGCAAGAAAATTAATTGATTTCTCAGTTTTAAATGTCCTTTTTTTATATGCTGTTGCAGATTTCATTTTAGGTACATTATCTCAGAATTTTTTTTCAACAATTTATCCTTTACTAGCTTGAACAGGTAAAACATTTAGCAAATTAGTTTAAAATGTAAAGGATTAATTCTGGCTTCTCTGGTGACATTACGACACAGATGGTATTCAAAATATCTTTTTCTATTTCCTCTGTAAGATCTGAAGTTGATTTTGTTTGTTTCTCCTTTAAACTTGGCCATTGAAAAAACTAACACACACTGTGTATTTTACCATTTGCTTTGGACAATACATGGTATAAGTAGATACACTTCATTGACATAGAATACCATCAAATTGTGAAGTGGCTTTATATTGGATTTTTTATGGTTATCAATAAATACCAGGGTGTTGTGTACTACCAATTCCTATGCAAAATGTGTGAGCAGTTGGTATTTCTGAGAGGAACTCATCAACAAACTAGAAAACCTATATCAAGTTTAGATATCAAGTTTAGACATATGTAAGGAGACAAATACAGTTTGTACAAAATCCTCTTCAAGCTCCTCAGTTTTGCCTGGTTTGAGTTTAATTTAAAAAATGTGCTGCCACTGTCATAGGGAAAAAAAAAAACAAAACATCCTTTTTATTCATTGACTGGCTTTTGGTTCTTAACTTCTTGATTTTACCTAATGTAGTTAAGGAAGAATGCCATAATATTTCCTGCAGTCAAATGGTCCTCCAGCCTGAAGATCTTTCCTTCATCCTCCCCACAGCAGTTGAAGAAAAGGAACAGCTATGAGGCGCTGGTATTCATAAATTTCCAGCCAAATTTGTTTCTAAGGAAACTGTACTAAATAAAGTTTGAGACTCTTCCATCAGGGCTACTCTATCAGTCTGTCCTGGGGAGATGGATTTAGGGGTTTAGTTTTTTCATTCCATCAGGGTGATAATAGCAGCAGTTTAGAGTCATTTTAACATCCTATCTATGTCACTTTTCACTGAGTCCTTAAAACTGCTTTGGGGATTATTTTTCCTTTGTCCACTGGTGGTTAATTCTCTTTAATCCCAAATCTTCCAACCTTTGAAACACTTCAGGTGTACAGAATTAGCCTCTCTGTTTCTAAATTACTCTCCTTCACACCTTCATATTCTGTCACTCTGTATATTCCACAAAAACAAGTTCTCCTCCAGAAGCATACATTTCCACATTTGCGACCTTTTATATATATATGAAAGTCCTGAGAGCCTAACCTCTCCATAAGTGTAATTTCATTGAGGAAGGTATTGACACAATGCCTTCAATTCATTTTCTCCTTGTTGACAAGAAGGCAACATCCATTTGAATTGTTTTGGGATATCCTGCCTGGTGTCCATCTATGAGTGCAGAATGGCACATATCTCCTGTAGGCTCTTTGTCAGATATGTCAGCCCCATTTAAATGTCTCAGACCATCTCAGATGGCACTAGACACCTTCATTTACAAGGCAGAATCAAACGCTCTACTTCAGCAAATCATTTTTCTGTGGGACTTTAGATAAATGTCTAAAGTTAAACACAGCTTCAGGGTACTTCTGAATATGGAAGGTATAGTCTGGAGTCTGTTCAGTAAAGCCTTTGATTTGTCCTCATACAACTGATAAAATGAGCACCAAAATATCCACTTTACACTTTTTCAGGAAAAACAACATTGTTCTCCTAAATCTACAGTGCAGAAATAAAACGTACAAACTACAGAACAGAAAAAGTATCCAAAAGTAAGAAATGAGATCGTATGATCTAATAATCAGGGCATTAAACTAGTCACAAATGATTATTGGTCTTGTTTGTTCCAAAATGCCAGTATAAGTAAGTAGATAGGTATTCTGTTTCTAGAAGTTCTCTCATTTGCTATAATTGCTTAGCAGGGTGTTGTTCTATATTGCTTTTTTTTTTTTTTAATTACATCAGTTGCTTTACTGTCCTGTTTTTGGAGCAGGGTTGCTATGTTCGCAAAAAAAACCAAACCAAACTAAAAAAACCTTCAATATATTTCATTCACACTTTGTCTTCAAAGAACTATTTATTCCTGTACTGATGTTGACCTCATTTTATAATGGGGAAAATGTCAATAATCTTCAGTAAGAATGGTGGGATGCAGCCTCAGAATTTCTAACTTTGCTAATGCAGCCTTGTAAAGTTCTATACTTGAAAAGCAAGACTAAATACTTGGTGTCCTGCTGACCTAAGTATATTCAATTTAGAGCAGCAGTAATAACTCCTGTTCCAGTTTTCTGCAGAAAAACTTTCAAAGAGCACTTGTTGATGTTTTCACTGGCCAGTCTTAATGAGTCAAAAACACAGGAGAAAATTAAAATAAAAAAAGAATTAAAAAAAAGAAAAAGAGAGAAAATTTTCCTCTGTAGACAATTTACAAAAAATGCATGATTAGACTGCCTGAGAGGTTAGCTTTTCTGTGTTACTTAGGCAACAGAAAAATAAGGCCTTGCAGAAATAGCTTCTTGTTAAAATAAAATAATAACATTTTAAATGGTCTCTATATTTATGTAGAAATTTAAGTCATACTATGTTTTAGATGGGAAAACTGAAGCCTAAAAATGAAAATCACAGTCCAGCATTACCAAGTGAATCAGTAGTAAAATGACATGTAGTTTTTAAAACTGTCTGAGTTTCCATACAGTTTTGCTGATATGTGGTCCTATGGTATCCTACATAACAGGTTTTATTTGTTTCTCCTAATGAATAAAATAAAGAAGACACTGTATTTCTGCACTAATATAAGTTTAAGATATTGTAATCAGAATCTGAGTCAATAGATGATCAATAAAATAAGTTTTTTTCAATTACATTAGATCAACCTTCACAGCTGCATCCTTTGAAGCCTCAGAATTTTAGTGCAGTAATTTAATTTTTTTATCATATCTAGTAGGTTTGAGTCTGCTAAAGTGGAAACTAAAGGTTAACTTTCTATTCCTTTGCCCTTTTGGCACAATTTTATGGTATTTCTAATGTTTACAGTAGGTTACATCACACACACTGTGTTTGTCTAATTATCACATTTATTATTTTAATTTTGTTTTCCCCAGCTGGCTTAGGAAAACTGTATTATTAGGGAATGCAGTAAGAGCTTCACAGACTCCATGTTAAAAAAAAAACGTTTGTAATGATGTTATTCTCAAGTCAAAAGCAACCACTGATTTAAAATTATTGTAATTTTCCCTCAGATCTCTACTCTGCCATGTGCCTATATTACGCACGTAATTAGTACATTGCTTCATTGTAATTCTTATTTGTCTCCATTCTGCTGTTCCCTCCCTTTCTCTACATCTCCATTTCATAAAATGTTCATCTCTTTTTTCTTCTTTGTAAGTTCTATTTTGAAATTCTCTTTATTTTTTCTCATTTTCCCTTTTTATTTATATGTTTGCCTCCTTCCAGTTAATTGGGATCTACTTTGAATATCACCTCTCCCACAGGACCTGTGCTGGCACAGAGGAAAGGTGTGAGGAGGAAGGAGTGACAGAGAGAAACCACTACATACTGACTGTAACCCCCTCTCCCTGTGTCACTCTATTCTTTGCTGAAGGGACTGAGCGTGGCCAATGGAGACAGTAAGACAGGGAGGAGAGGAGTCTGGAGTGAAGGAGTGAACCTGAGCCTGGGAAAGGGGAGAGGAAATGTACAGGTTTAATGTTTGTCTTTTGGTTTCCCACTACCTGACTCAATAATTAAATATTTATTTTAATTGACATTAAATATAGTCAATTTTCCCAAAGTTGAGTCTGCTTTTCCTGCAATGGTAGTTGGTAAGTGATCTCCCCATCTTTGACCCTTGAGATTTTTCATTCCTGTTCTTCCTGTTTTATCCACCACTCCTGTCTTCCTTGGGGGGCTGGAGGAGCGAGTGAGCAGCTGGGTGGAAGTTTGGCTGTTAGCCAAGGCTAACCGACCACACAATGTCAGCTCAAGATGTGCATAAGCTTTTTTCTGCACCCTGCAGAAGAAATTATACTAAAACTTCATCTCAGTTACAAGCTTCAAAATCAAGGGTTATCCTGAACTACCTCTGAAAAAACATGGATGGAAATACCTCTACTTCTGGAAATGTCTGACCTTAAACCAGGTAAGAACTGATCCAACATACAAATTTTATTTATTTCTACTTTCTTTTCTTTTTCTCTTTTCCCCCTTGTTCCCTTTTCTTTCTGTCATTTTCTCTTAGTTTTTCATTCTTTCTCCTACTTTCTCTCCTCATTTTCTTGTGTCTTTAGTATCACGAAGGAAATATTCTAACTAAATTTTACCCCTATGTACTATCATGGACAAGATTTTAGTCATGTGTGCAATAAACCACATCTTTAAACAATGTATGTCACTGTAGCTCCATTAGTATTGTAACTATGTTATTATATAGCAACTGAGATCTGGTCCAGAATTCCTCATGGTACTTAATGGAGCTTTTCTTTTTGTATCTAATAAACTGATAAATTAAATTATTGTGTTCAGACTGAGGGCCTCTGAATAATGAACTGCCACTGTTTGGTTTTTTTTATCACCCCATGCTGTAATTTAATAAAATCAGTGTTATTAGTCTTGTCATGTTTAAGTTAACATAGTTAGCTAAGGTATAGCTCTTTAGATAATTTTAAAAAGTAATAGGAAAAAATGAAAACTAACTTTTGCTGATTACAACATAGTAGATTTTTTCCTTCTATTTTTCCCTTGTGATATATGCTGTAACATGTGAAACTAGTTATTTTTACTATTAAAATAGTAAACACAACAGAATGTAACATATTTACATAAAACATCAGAGGTTCTTGTACAGATTACTGAAACAGATGACAGTTTATTGTCAATGGCATTACCTGAATTGGTTGTCAATGTTCTAGCATGAACAGTATGGTTTGAGTATGCATTGGCATAATGTACTGGCAATTCTGAGGACAGTAGTCTTCATAAACCCCAATTAGAGAGTACTATGCCAAACAATCATAAATCTTGATGAAGATTGGTAGACCTTGATCTGTGTTTTAGCAGCAGTATGACAACACATGTATTACAATTAATATTCATTGGATTCCATGAAAACAGCTAGAAATCTTTTGAAAAACAATAAATCTATACATAGGTACTGTCTCAGATGATTTGAAAGAAACATAAGGACCTACAAAATGAAATTTACCATGAGTCCATCAAAGCAACATTTTCTTTGTCTGTAATTACTCAGGATAGATTTTTGTAATGAAGATATGTTTCAACTGTTTTTCCTTTGTTCTTTTATGATTTGCAGCTTTCATTGTGTTATCTTTGTAACGTGAATTCGTTCAGTCCTGAGATTTTGCTATAGAAAATATAAGCAGATACCTCTGTGGAATAATAAACTGAAACACAGTTGGCATAAACACATTTGGTGCTGACACCCAAATGAGTGGTGTGTGGGCAGCAAATTAAACACCAGCTTGCAAAGCAAAATGGTAGTATAACAGAGCAGGGAGGTGATCATCTATCTCCATATGGCTCTGCTGAGACCACATATAAAACCCCGAATGCAGTATTTTTCTGGGTGTTTCAATACCAGGGTGATACTGACTAATTGAATCTCTATTCTCAAACAGATTCGTTGATATAATTTAAGGTCTTTTGGGAACTTTCCTGAGATACGTCCTTCTTTATTTCTGTCAGCGATATTCTATAATATTACCCCTATGCTTGCATTCCACAGTGGCTATTTTTACTATGCGTACATTTCAGTATTCCACTGGAGAATATATAATGAAAATGTGTCAAAACAGTTTAAACATTGTTTTCTTTTAAAAATTAACTAATTTTTTGTCCTGGTTTTGGCTGGGATAGAGTTAATTTTCTTCCTAGTAGCTGGTACAGTGCTGTGTTTTGGATTTAAGATGAGAATAATGTTGAGAACACACCAATGTTTCAGTTGTTGCTAAGTAGTGCTTACACTAGTCAAGGACTTTTCAGCTTCCCATGC
>NW_008794542.1:2613349-2627757 GCF_000699145.1 Aptenodytes forsteri | reverse complement strand
ATTCCATACCATATGACATCATGCTCAGTATATGAACTGGGGGGAGTTAGCCAGGGGAGAGGTGACCGCTGCTCAGGAACTGGCTGGGCATCGGTCAGTGGGTAATGAGCAATGGCATTGTGCATCAGTTGTTTTGTATATTCTTTTATCATTAGTATTATGATATTCCTTTCCTTTTTTGTCTTATTAAACTGTCTTTATCTCAACCCAAGATTTTTACTTTTTTTTCCTCCATTCTCTCCCCCATCCCACTGGGGGGAGGGGGGATTGAGCGAATGGCTGTGTGGTGTTTAGCTGCCTGCCGGGTTAAACCACAACATTACTTCAGGAAATATACTTCTAATGAAAATAAGAACTAACTTTTTTTAGCAGAATTCATATTAAGCTTTTCACAAAACACAAGCCCCTCTGTCTTTTGTCCAAAACGAAAGCATAAAGGACGCACTTCTATTTATGTTTCCTTTTTTTTTTTCCCTCTATGTGTTATAGTTTCCAAAATGAGAGAAAATTGAGGAAAGTGATAATTCATCTACAGTGATCTTTAATTCCAGAGCATTTAGAGTTCCAGATTTGGGCTTACTATATATGTAAGTAGTTTTGAATATGAGGGACTATAAATATCAAACTTCAAAATAAATTAGCTTTCTTTATAACACAATGTGTCCATTTCCTTACCATGAACCTAAAACATGACCCTCAGGCCAAGGCACAAATTTATATTTCAGTGATTTATATTTGTGGTCTCAACTGCCCATTCATGACATGGAAAAATATTTTAACAGAATACTTCTCTACTTTATAGGCATATTATGAAGGGAAGTTCAGTAATGTTTCCTGAAGCAAAAGCAATGCTTACAACATTATAGAAATACCAAGATGAACAAATGTAATTATGCTCTAAGGACAGAAAACACTTAGATGTTTTTATTGTAAATATTTGAATATTCAATGGAGGGAATATTCATGTTTACTTGTTTTGTCAAGGCAAAAAAAACCCTACTTTTTCAAAGTAGTACTAAATCAAAGATGTAAGAAGCATCACTAATATCACACAATCACTCTTACATACATGCTAGGCATCGGTGCATTTGCAAGATTAATATTTTAAATTGTATTGTTACACAACCAATTTGAATTAGAATAAGCAGATTAACAATAAAATTGCATTAGGCTTGTATTATGTGAGGTAATATTAGCAATCACCTAAGTTGCAGGCAAATTGGGTCCTTCTATTAAGTGAATGGCCAAGCCAAAATAAGTGAAGGCAAATAAGTCAGAATATGTAATTTTATTCAAGCTGTGAGAAATCTTGGAACTCTTTAGCTTTTTTTTTAACAGATTTCCTCTTTATTTTATATCACATTATTGAAGTAGGTATCAACATTCTCTCAAGGACATAGATAAACTGAGTTTCTTGACTTTACCATAAGGGAGTAGCTGTACGTAAACATGTTTGGAGCATAACTGCTTAGTACAAAATGTGCACTTTATTTTTTTTTTTAATATGAAGAAACCATGTTTTTAGTGAAAATTACTATGCCTTACTGAAACAACCCACTTCTAGTTCTATTACAGGTAAATTTTGCTGGATTAAGTATTTTGAATAAGTGGGGGTTTGGTTTTATTTACATAAAATACACCAATTGAATTTAGTACTATGTTTGATGTAGCTAGTTTAAACGTTCCTCCTAAGTGTTTAGGTAGCATGATCTTTGAGGACAATCTTGCGTCAGCAATGTGATTTTGATCATACTGGTTTACCACTATTTTGTGGCCTTTGATATCACTGCAGTCAAGGCAGTCAGGGTCCCCAGTTCTTCACAATGTTCTGCGCAGAACTTTGAGTATGGAAGTGAAGGACTTGACAACTTTGAGTTATTTCATCCTGCGGCAAGAAGAATGGTTCAGCCAGTTATCATATACAAGGTTTAACTGGGCAAAGCAGTCCTTAACCAAGTAACTTTCTCATCAGTAGCTTTCCTACATAAACATGCAAGACTTCTTATGAACTTTTTGTGTTCTCTTTCCCCTAAGAAGTACAGACACACCCCAAAAAACTCCAGTCCACAACTACAAGAACAAACACCTCTTGATAACTATTGTGACTTGTACTTTTTTCATCATGGGTAAATTTTGATTTAACTGGACAACAGTGACACAATCTTATTGTCTGACTCTCTGTCTGTTCTTACGGCCCTCAAGGTTGGAGGGCCAAGATCTTTCTGAAGTCTAGAGAGCTTTCACCATTGTTAGTGGAAGATACTGTGAAATCTTTCTCTTGTAGTACGAGCTCTTTACCTGGGCTGTGAATATCTAATGGTAGTCCTGTTATCCTTAGACTCAGTGGAGGATGTACTGGGGCACTGCTTAAAGTTTCTTAAGACTTTTGTTTGCCACACCCAGACATTAAAATGCCAGGTTGAATACAATTATCTTAAATCACACTTCATGTAACTGCTTTTTGAGTTACAAGCCATTGTTATAATATCCCAAATAAATGATATGATTATAAAGTCTTATAAACAAAATAGGTAAAGAAGTTACCTCTAATCTTACCGAGTGGTTACAGAATGATCTGCCCCTCCCTTTTTCAGATGATTTGTTGTTTCCCTGTTAAGAAGATGATAGAAAGAATTTCAGGCCTTACAAATGCCTGTTCTTCATCTTGGTAAAGTAACTCAGTCTTTACGATCAGTAGGCCTTTGAGATTTCCTAGTGTTACGTGGAATGTTTCATTCTGTCACGTGAGAGAATTTTTTTTTCCATAATGTTTTCCACTAAATTGCACAAGTGGCAACCTTCTTAGAGTAAAATTTCCCCCTTTCATGGAAACATGGAAATGTTTCTTTGTCAGACTAGAAGTCATCTTCTATACTTACCTTATTAGATATTATTCATTGTTTCAAGAACTTTTAAATCTCTTCCTCCTTTGATAGCTACTTGGTATTCTTAAGTGGTAAATGTATCTTTCACCAAATACTGCATTCTATATCAGTCTGCATGATAAGAATGTACAAACATCTTAACAGGCTAATTGTAGGTCATTACTGGCTCTTGACTGACCTCAGACAAGACAGTGAATAAGCACTTCTGTGTGAAAAGGTGATTGGTGTGACTTACCTCCAATCTTTTTGGTTTAGTCCTCCTACAAAAAAGAGAGTAAACATAATGTTGTTTCAATATATAAAAATGTAGCACGATGAATTTACTACAGAAAAAAATATCAGACATTTCAACAAAGAAATAACTGGCATAAGTCAACGTGTTTGATCAAACATAGTCTTCAGGATTTGTAGTTTACAGGCTAGAGTGGAATAATATGGCCAACATTCACATGACATTGCTTTTGATTTCCCAGACCAGATACGTTTCAAGTGGAATTGCCTACATATTTGTGGTATTCGCGTAGTTCATTCTCATACCTGAACTTACAGAGATTCAAAAATCTTTCTTGTATGACTACCATGAAAGAACCATGCTGGCCTCAAGCTAAGCATCAGGTTCTATTGCTTCTTCATAAGGCAACAGTCTTTTCTAAACAAAGGCTATAAGAAATGGACTGAATTTCCGATTTGCAACTTTCACAAATAAGTTAACAATTAGCTAATAGTATGTGTGGTAAACAGGGTCTGTGGACTTGAGCAGAGGCTCCACATCTCTGCAGGATGGAGACTAAGCACTGAAAGGCAACACAGGGGGACCCATTGCTAGGTTTCCTCAGATAAGCATGAGTGCAGTATTAAAACTTATTACAGTAGCTGTGTTGAGATTACAGTGTTATCTAAACAACTAGTGAAATAAGATAGGCACCTATATTTTAGCTTTTACTTGAAAGAGTTACTAGAGTCTAGTCACTTTAACCAGGTGACACGGATCTATATTTCTCCCTGGAAGTATATTTTCCTATTGTGTGTTCAGAAATATTTTAATAGTTTAGCACTTCTTTTGTCATTCATTCTTGCTCTTATTGGTATTTCATATTATTTCAAACATCACATTGATTTAGAAGTTGGTGCTAGTTCCTTTTGTGAGGAATATTTGCTTTTAGAAATAAACCTCCCCCTTTAAAATATTTTTTTTCTTTTCTAATAGTAAGTAAAATAATCATTAGACTTATCCTTATTAACCTATTGTTAAGAAATAAATTGCAAGTTCATGTACTCAGCTTAAATGTTAATAGAACATATAAAATTAAAAAGGTGATGTTTAAAAATGGAACACATTGGTAGTACCTGTCACAACCATCGAGTGTTGTGCAAATCTAATATGTGGATGAAGTAATGCCAGCATGCAGCTTGGAGGACATTGACTCAGAACACACACTACTAAATTTATGTAAATGAATCCTGTACTTGATCAGTGAATGTCAGGATCCAAAGAAACATCTCTCCAAAGAATTAAGGCATGCAAATCACTAGTTTAACTTTTTTGAAAGTTTAATTTAAGAGGAAGTACTAAGCTAGAAAATGTCATTATATAGTGCAAATTACATAATTTGACAAGGAGGTAAGCAAATGGTAACAAGTTTTCAACATTCAATACCCTTTTGACTAGACTAGATCATCATCTAGTTACTTAATATAAAGTTCACAGCATTTGTAAAGAGAATGAGAATTTGCCTTTTGATGTAGAAACATTTAAGTACTACATAACTACATTAGTTCAGATTTATGACTAAGATCTTTTCTGGTTATGCCAAAGATTTTTCTACAGCAGTGGCAGTTGTCTTGACACACAGACACAAGTGCACACAAGGTCAAAGTTGTAGTACAAAAATCCCTGAAGGATCAATTTCAACTGTATAATGTGGCTATGTAGGGCAAGAAGAGATCCATATGTTAAATATTTGTAAAATTAGGTTAACACATTCAGCATGGAAAGAACTCTAAAACTCTTTTAGGACAAATCAAAACTGTGTTGGGGGTGGGTTAGAAGGGTGGAATTGTGCATCAACAGCAGGTTTCTAATACAGTGGTCACCCTTGTGAGTCTTGCTTACTACCAAAACACAATTATATTTTGATGTGGACTCACTAAATTTTCTTAGGTAACTTCGGTCATTAGCTAGACCTGACCTTGCAATGTGCACGTTTTCTGCCTTGAGTCCTGTGCATAAACAAAATGTGTGGCAAGACATACATAGCGTAAGACATTTAGTGGCTCAAGACAAGGTAAAGAGTTACAAAAGCAATTTATTCTATTTTCTTAGCTGGAAGCAAGGTAAATCTTGAGCGGCCATCACAGATTGAATTAGTTGCTTCTACTTTATTGTCAATAGACATTGTCTACCATCAGTGACTACTTGGCTTTTACTTGGCTTTGTTATTTCAAAGTCAGCATAAACACCAACAAAACACTGCTGATTGACAGTAATCTGTCAATCAGATCTGATCAGTGACATCTGACTACAGACACACCTCCCAGTAAGCATGAAGTCTTTTGGCACATTTGATCCAGATTCTGCAGTAGTATTATTTTCTTCTTTTACCTTCCTATATTTGTCAATGTGTCAACTTTCATGTGGTTATACACAAAATTTTGTTGTGAGCAAAGGGAACATATCTTACATATGAAGATGAGAATTTATTGTTACTCTAAAAAAAAAAAAAATATTATCCAAGTGAAATACAACAACAACAATCAGGTGTAACTATTATTAGTTTAACTACCACAATACTAGCACTCACAGTCCAAGTTATCTATTTTTTACTGAAAAATATGCATATAGAAATTTCCTAGTATCTACCCCTCTGTCTTATGTTAGGTTCATTTTTCCATGTTCCTTTGGGTCCTATAGACAGTGTTACCATTCTTCCTCAAGAAGAATAGGATATGGGTGGGATTCATGGTGAGTTATCAAAGTCCTGAGTTCTTTGCCAAGTAGTATTGTATTGGTGTGATGATAATGGGGGGTTTCTTCCTTCTTAATCCTGGGCCTGCATATTTTTATGTGGTTCCTAACACAGTCTACTTAGGTTCCCATTTCTGCATTATACTTGTTTTTCTGTTCTCTTTGTTTCTCTGAAACCCTACCAAGGTTGCACTCCTTCGGTGACAGTTGTCTAGTGTGATTTCATTTCACAGTCTGAGGCCTCTGGTATAATTGTGTATGCGAGTACACTGCCACAATACAGTTTTAGCTAGGGTCATAGGTAGTTCATTCTTCATAGGTAGTTCACTCTTCATAGAAAGTCTGCTTAATTTTAGTATCCATTATTTAACAATAGGTGTCATGCCACACAATTACATGGAGCTAAAGGAAATTTGGGCAGTAGTTACCTGACCACTGAACAATCATCACAGCTGGAATAAACTAAAATCAGCTCAGGTTAAAGTGACCCAAACAAGTCCTGAAACCTGCACTGCCACGTCAATGCAGTCGATGGTCTTTTATTAGCAAGTCAAAATCATACTTACTAGGTTAAACACAGAATAGAATTTTTAACAAGATAGAGAATAACAAAGTAGATTCTTCACTGAGTGGGTGGTCAGTCACTGGACCAGGCTCCCCAGGGAAATGGTCATGGGATGTCGCGGATGGAGTGAGACTGCACTTCACTTGTCAGAGAGAAGCAACAATCCTTTATTGATAGAAAACAGTGAGTTAAAGTGTGAATTAACAAAGTTCAATGGTAAATGCGACAGTGAACAAGATTTGATGGTAAGGCACACGATTATTTACTGCATAGAGGACAGGGTCAGACAAAACTGTCAAGGAGATCCTCCCGTTGAGTCATGAGGTTCACAAAGGACCCTCTTGGTTTCTAAACTTCTCAGAGAGGAGTTTAGGTGTGGCTGGATCCAACCATAGTCCCAGACTTGGTCAATGTTTTATGTCTAAGGGATTGTATATGCGTAATCAATCCTTTATATCACGACTCATAGTCATGTTTGCCTGTCAGCAAGTTGTTTGACTCACTGCTCCAGGCAGCCCTTGGCTACTATGTGGCCATCCATTCCCAAAGTCCAGAATAACCTGTATGCAGCCACAACGACCCCCACTGGTGGGCGTAGCTTTTGCGGGGAGGGGGCTCACTGGTCCAGGCAGCCCTTGGCTACTATGTGGCCATCCATTCCCAAAGTCCAGCATAACCTGTATGCAGCCACAACGACCCCCACTGGTGGTCATCGCTTATGCAGGGCAGGGGGAGCACGCCGCCACATGGGACCAAGCCTGTTAGAGTTCAAGGAACATCTGGACGATGCTCTTAGTCATATGATTTAGTTTTAGGTAGTCCTGCAAAGAGCAGGGAGTTGGATTCGATGATCCTTATGGGTCCCTTCCAACTTGAGATATTCTATGATTCTATGAAAATATTAATTTAAATAAGAAAATTGAAAATTTTTACTTCTGTTTATTCAATATTTTATGTTTTTTATTGGTAAGCAAATTAAAATTTGCATCTTTCAGCTATTCAGACTCCAGCTAAAGCAGATAATTTTTAAATAGCAGGGAAAAAAAAAACAATCTGGCATCATTCTTCTCCTTTCCTCTCCTATGAAGTAAAGCTGAGGGCCTCTTCCTTTGTAACCTATCATCCCATTCATCCTCTTTCAGCTTAGGGTTATCTGATCATTTGCCTTTTTGTTAGAACACAGGTTTTCCTTAAGTAATATTTCACACAGTTTGGGCTTTTATGTCTACACTACCAGTAAGTGCAGCAATGTCAAAGATCTCTAATCTTTATTTGGTAATTATATCTAAAGAAGTAAGCTAAGTTGTCTAGAGCTGGTTGGAAGGATCTCTGCATTACACAAGTTACAGGAATATAAACAAAAGTTTATTCATTCCATTTTCTTTCTTACCTGTTCTACGTCATTCTTTTTCAAATAATTGATGATTATTTCATCATGCATATGTGATTTTAGGTAGGATTGATATCTTCTGCAGCAGTAGAAATAATAAATAATAATAGCACAAGGAAGGATCCAAAAATTGGCTGGAGGTTTTTACCATTTTGAAGGCCAGAACATTACTTGCACATTGTGAGACATAAAATTTCATTCAGTGATCTCTGTGGTAATTCTGAGATTTAAGGTTTGACTTCAAACACTTCAAACACTATCTTTTAAAAAAGACATATACTTTGATTTAAAAGTTTTGAGTAAGAACAAGCCCATCATACAAGAGTTGTTCCAGCAGCTAATTATGTGTGCTAAAAAGTTGAACTTTATTTGGTAAAGCTGTCTAATTCTAGTTCCTAAACCATGGCATTTTTATCTGTTAAGCTCATGGAGCACCATAATATGAATGGACTGTGATTAGATATAATTAACTTCCTTTTAATGAATTAAATAGATCAAATATCTCAACATAAGACAAGCTTCCCAGAATTAATGTGTTTGGATAGTTCCTTTTTTCTACATCCCCCAGTTTCCCACATTCTCTATGAATTCTGGGACACAATGCGCTATTCCATTAACAGCCTCACTAGTATTAAAAAACCAGAGGTGTTACGACTTAACATCAGCATAGGAGTTACTATTTCCCTGCTTTTATTTACTATTTTCCTGTTCAGATTTTAAAGTATTTCATAAACCATTTTCATCATGGTATTGGGATGATGGTTCCCATGGCAGTGGGAACTCATGTCCATGATCCAGTTATTACTCTCCTTGATACAGCTTGCCATTCCATGCTGTTATTGTTTATTCTGTTTTTATTCTTTATTCTGAGCAGCATTTTGTCTTGTTTTCAATTATTTCAGTTTATTGAATGGTGCTGATTGTTCCATTAGCCTTTAATGATTGACCTGTTCACATTTTGTATGCCTCATTTTGCTATTAACTGGGTAACGAGATAAACAATTCCTTAATCCATGGGTAGGTTTACTCACTCCTTAAAAGGAAGGAACAAGATACTTTCTCAGTTCTGAAGACTTTAGTTTTGAAATATACTGACAGCCAATGGAGATGTTGTTTACTCCAGAGTCGATGAATATTAGCCCACTGATATTCTCCATATAATATATGCAGGCATAAATGACTGTAAAAGTGGAAGGGAAACATGGAATTAGACATTTTCAGTACTATGTCATCTCTTCTACAGCTACATTTTTTAAATCTTTTGTTTTCATTTTTTAAAAGAAGCCAGATAGCCAAGCAGAGTCTTATGTACAAACAAACAACAAAAAAAAATTGTAATGAAATAAAATAAAATGACAAGGATTTTTTTAATAAGAAAACTCTTATTGTATTCGCAAGCTTATGTGGGGGTATCTTCCTTATGAAGTATTTATGGACATGTTTTATTTACAGAATGCTGTAGCAGTTATATCATGCAAAGGACTGAAAAAGTGGCAAGGAATTTTTGTATTTTATAAAAATGTAGCCCTTAAGACAAACTTATTATACCTTTCTAAAATTGATAAAGAAGATAATAAGCTCCAGCACCTGCTAATTTTCTTAAAGAAACATCAATTTATCTCAATATTCTTTAGTTCTACAAGTGAGAAATATGCATGTGGAGGACATGAGACAATCCTAAATGCATTGAACAGGTGCTTCATGCTTTAGTGTTTTAAATTATGTATGATGCATGAATGTTTCTTTTCATTAATGTGCAAATCACAACTGAAATTTTGCATGTTTTGTGTGTCCTGTATCCCAAGGAAAATGACCGATTAAAATGTGATTGTTTTATCCATATAAACACAAACTTACACACACAAACATGCATTGGATGCTGTTCATTAGAATGTAAATTCTTTCAGTAGATCACACTTTCCCACACAGTAGATACTTCTAATGTGGTCATTCCTAATTTCTCTCTGAAATGTTGTCGCCTACTCATTCATAACCTAGGGCAATATTTGGTTTTCTAGAGTGTCAACATAGAGTTTTCTTCCTTCTCCCCAATTTAAAAATGTGAACCTGTTAAAGATCTGTTCTCTTCAGGGAAAAAAACACAAAACCACCACCAACAACAAAAAACCCAGAGTACTTTCTTCAAAAGCAATTCTTTTTTTGTGAACAACATTCACAAAGGATGTTATAATTTCCTCCTGTGGTCTTGAACCCATTTAGAGCAGTGGTAACAATACCTGTCAGTAACAGATCACTCATACCTGCAGTTGCCATCATGTAAGTAATTATAAAACTACAAGATGTCTAATTGTTATGAAGTTATCATGCATATTTTCAGCTAATAGATCATTTCAACATCTAGGTAGGCATTTAAAATAAATAAATAAATAAATAAATAGACTTTGAAAAGAAATACAGTTACCAAAAGCCAGGTATTATCAACAATAATACCTTTAACCCTAGTTTTACATTACTTCACAAATATTTATCCTTGCAAATTTTTGTAAACTTTAGTAGCAGCTCCATAAATTCCGGAAACATGCTGAAGACAAGCTTCAAGGTGACAGTTCTATTTTCACTGAAACTATAAGTGTGGCATGAGACCTACTAAACAAGTGCTGGTTTGTTCAGTAGGTATTTCTCTCATTTGTGGTGGAGTTTAGTGCATGCCTACAGCCAGGCATGTAGTTATTTCTAGGAAATAACTTCGATGTAATGGCCATTCTCTGATATCTAACATAGTATTTATTTTTAAGTAGATAAAATATAATAATTTTCATATGTATTTATTGTAAGTTGACAATAATTGTTATGACATTTTAATTCAAATTAATCATAAATTTAAAGTGCTTGCAGCAAAATAATCATTAAAAGCATTTCTTCTTAACATCAGTATTTCCCATAACAAAACATATAATACCAATATGTTTCAGGGCCAAAATTCTAATTTGGTTATTCCTGTACAAGTATTATAGTCAATATACATTATTTGGCCTTGAGATCTCAAAAGCTTGCTGTCTAAAAGAACAGATTATTCCTTCCTTTCAAGAATTAAAGGATATTTTCTATTTGCTGAAATTAGAAAAGGAGAATGTGTTAAACAAAGCCTAATAAAAAGCCTATTAAATTCAATAAAAGAATGTCCCATAATTCAATGTGCAGTTGATCGTGCCTCCACTCTTTAAATCTGGGGCTTTTACTCACCTTCCTGCCTAGCACAACTCACAACCCTGAGTTACACATCTAGAAACACTTATGCGATACATAGAAATATTAGACATCCAAAACAGAGGTTCCCAAAGTGCAGTACACACATTATTTAAATTAAAAGGCAACTCAGTGAACTGTGGATTGAAGCAGAGGGAAGACAAAAAGAGCCTTGGAAGTGCTAGCCTGCTGAATGGCTGAGATATGCTGAATATTGTTGACTAAGCTGACAAGTAGGAAATAGAGACCAGGAACAGAAGAAACAGATTTATATGTCCTTGTTTAGTAAGAGACGTATTTCCATGACACCATTCATTCAGCATATACAGCTGTGAATGACTACTTGCACACACTGGATTAGTATTTTCTTTTTCATACGTTGTATGCACTCTATTTTGCAGTTGTTAGGAATTACTTATTTAAGCTACTCAGTATAAAGCTATCACCGTGTCCAATGGTCAAAGGCAGAATGTTAAAATAACTCTGCAGGTTGTCAGTTGTCAATTTACCTGAAAGGTACGTGTCCAGATTTCATAGTAATTACTATTTAAGGATTGTATTCAAAACAGTAATTATACCTCTGAATAGACAATAAACCAAGCCTTAGGTAAGTGAAGAAAAGGAGCAAAAGAGATATTTGTATTTAAAGCCTGAAAAGCTGGGTTTTCTCAGTGAGGATGACATATTTAAACTGTGTCTCCCATAGGGTTGGTTGGTGTAGAAGTCACAGACACTGATGTCAATATTGAGGTGACACAGGTATGCCATAAGGATGGTCCCTGGTCCCATTTAAGAAAGTTAGGGCAACTCCTACATTATGAATCCTTCTCATAGGTTGAATGTTGGACACTGAAATACCAGGCATAGGCAATTCCTAGTCATTTTTGTGTGTACAACCCAGTACAGTCATAGGCACTGAAAGAGTTTGGTAGCAACTAAGATTTTTTTTTTTTGTATTGGTGGTGTTTAAATATTTGCTTAAACATAATGTATACAGACATTTGTTTAAATATTTATTTAAATGCAGAAGGGCACTTAGAAATCCATCACATCCAAGAATCCCACTCCTCCAAGAATCTAGTCTTGCTTGCTATGATTTTGCTTGGCTTTTATATGAATATGGGACACAATAGAGAGCAGTAACAGTGTTATCTGTGAACTCATAAAATCACATAGCTGTTAATTTCTTACTGGGTTCAAGATGTCTGTACATGGAGCAGCTAAGAGGAAAAAGATGGTTCCACTCAAACTATGTTATGGATCTGAGCATTTTGACACAGGGAAGAAGCTGATAAACAGGATTTGCAGGCAAAATTCTCCTATGGCTGCTAGAGTAGCAAAGTTTCATACAAACTATTATTGTGACCTACATCTACCAGGAAAAATTCTGGCCTAGAAAACTGTTTTTTAAAGGACAATCATTTTGTATAGGAAAACAATTTTCTATACTGAAATTCAGCAGATCATTTAAGTTTTCAACACAGTGTACTTCATTTTTTGAATGCACTCAAACCAAGCGTTCATGCATGCTAAAAGTGAAGACGACAGGCAGGACAGCAGTCTGATGTACTGCACAGTATGCATTATCTAAGAGAGTGTATAGAACTCATGCTTACTTCATGTAATCAATGGTCCAGGGTGTCCTGAAAAGGTCATGTAAATGTATGTGGAGAAAAACAAAGTACTTAAAAAATACAGTTCTGAAAATCTGAAATTAGCAATAAGACAGCAGACTGATGAGCTGTAATTTGTCATATAAAATGGCTAGAACTAGCTAACTAAGATTAAACTATATCATGCTGGAACTACCTGCAAAAAGAACACCTACTTTCACTGCAATTTTTTTCAGTTAATTGATAGAAGTTCCATAGATAAAAAGGTATGTTTATCCAATAATAACAACACATATTTTGGATGCAAGACTATATCATTAACAAGTTTGATAGCAACAAATGTTTTGGATGCAGGACTATATTATTAACAAGTTTGATAGTATGACTTATAAAACATAATTATTTTATGTTCTAGCCTCTTTTTATTACCCTTTTAAATTTTTTTTTTTTTTCTTTTCTCCTCTTTTTCTGTGCTGTTTCTTTTTTTTAACAATTGGTGTATTACACTTTGGGAGAGAGGAATGAGGGAGGGAGGGAGGGAGGAAATAAGTGTAGAGTTCCCTGAAAAAGTAATTGAAAGTAAAAAATGAGCTAGCAGAGAAGTCACCAAGTAAATTTGATACACATTTTTATTACTCAACATTTAAAAGATGACAACATCATAATGAATTTTTTTTTTACTACAAAAGCAATTTATTGATTTGCCTTATAGGATAATCAAGACTGAAAATAAGTATATTTAAAAAGCTAGAATTTATGTCATTTAATTTCAGTCATCCTAAAATTCAACATTTCAACTGTTCTCTAGCACAGATAGGTGTCTAATAGAATGCTACCAAATTAACAAATATTCCACAAGCTTATAAGGTTAGTCTTTCTTTCATGAATCTTTGACAAGCAAGGTAGAGAGACAAACTATTTTATCTTGTTCTGCCTACTTTAAATGTGTAATATTCTGACCCATATTGAAAAGCTTCCTAAAATACAAATCCAACATCAAGTTGTTCATCCTTGATCAAATCAAAGGAAAGCCATGACTGAACTACAAGTTGGCTTAAAGCTAACATTTTATAGCAGGCACACTAGATCAGAGCTAAGAAAAATGTCTTCCTAGACCTCAGAACTGTTGACTATCTTGCCTGTCAACAGATCGGTCTTGGAAGTGACCTGTGACTTACACATTCAACTCAAATACAGAAGAGCACAGTTTGAAGCATAGTCATTCACACCCCAGAAAAGTATCGACATCGTGGGAAGACATACATATGTTTCTAGTTGTTTATAAAAATGGCGGTCTTCTGTCAAGCTTCAGAAAGAGGACATAGAGTGATACCGAAATACTAAGGAGACATACGGTTTTCTTTGTCGACGCAAAGTAGCTAAATGTTCTGCAGACTGGACATTCCATAGATAAAAGGAATCCTTGAAGCTCTGTGTACAGGGGTGGAATGGATAAGGAAGTTATGCTGAAATCAGCTACTGCAACTAGGTGAAAAGACTGAGTTCAATTAGCGGACACAGTGAGGAAGACTATTGACAACCACCAGAGGACCCTGAGAGACCACCAATGAACATAAGAGCGCATGCGTTAAAGACTTTTGCATATGATAATGAGTTCCAAGAAATAACATGAATATGCTAATCATTTCTCAGAAATCTAATGAATATGTATATTCTGATTGTACATAACTCCCATAGTTGAGCAGCCCGGTGCGCACACTAGGTGGAGCGATCCCCTGTGCGCCCGGCGCCGCAATAAAGAATGCCTGCTTTCTAAAACGCC
>NW_008794542.1:2599320-2612642 GCF_000699145.1 Aptenodytes forsteri | reverse complement strand
CAAAAAGGGATGATCTAATTAAGTATTGTAATCAATGGTGGCCACTATACAAACTAGAAGATGGAGAAAAGTGGCCAAGTAAGTACTTTTTTAGCATGGTGTGCTATCACAACTATTTTACATATCTCCAGGAGTAGTAGTATTTTTTGCAAAACCTTGTTTTTATTCATAGTTCTTCAGAAGCAATTATACACTTATGTATCTTGTATACTAAATTGATTGTGAAGGTCCCACTAGGGGCTAGTATAATAGAAAGACTTTATTAGGAAGACTTCAATAAGAAAAGATTAAAGGAACCTTTCCTCAAAAACACTAAAAAATGGAGGTTGGAACATTGAATTGGAGTTGAATCTGTGACTCCTATATCCAATGTGAACATTCTAAACACTGAGAAGCTGGAAAGATGGGAAGATGAGAGTCACAACAATCTTCTATTTTGTTTTCCATGTAGTCTGATCTTGTAAATGCTTTCCAGGAAAGCTGACCAGAACAGCCCAGGCAGGTAAAAAGGAAGTCTCTGCTTAATCTGCAGCTCCCAATGAAACTAGTACTGCACTGGGTACCTCATTTCTCATCACTGTTGATGAGCTCTTTAGGTGTTCAGTGAGCATGCTGGAGAACACTGAAGGTCTCCAGTTCCAGACATTTTATGCATCTCAAATGCAAGGCAACATCTGAATAAGAGTTTTTAGGATCTCAATTTGAAAATCCATCATTAAAATGGAAATTAAAACATCCATTCACAAAGTAATTCAGGACCTAACGTCCCATGTATTTCAATAGGACACAGTCACTAAATATTTCAGGCACAATCTTCTGATTTTTTGGCCTTATGCTAGCAAAATATTTGGGAAAGAAACACCTACTACTTAATCTGTTCTTGTCCTCTTTCCTGAGCCTTCATTTCTGGCCCCTGCTAAACAGGCCTGGGGCCAAATGGTCCTTTGAGCTAACCCATAATGCTTTTTCTGCTGGGATTTTCATTATTTCTATTAAACACTTGTATCTAGATACTTTTGTGTTCTGTAATTATTTACTAGTACATTCTATTTTAACTAAAAAATCAATATTTTAACAGATTTATATATATCTAAACTCCAAAATTTGAGCAAATTTATGAGAAATTACTATAGTTCATTTATAAAAATTATTAGAAAAATGTGCAAGACACATTTGTGCAAGGCACTCAACTATTGTTTTTGAGCACAGTTCCTCAGAAAACATTTTTTTAATAATAATAACTCCTTTAATGCTTTCATATATTTACATTGGTATCAGGAGATTGTAGAAGTTGCAATATATAGAAAGAGTTTAGAAAATGTTTACGGAGGAGCTTCTGACACACAGATTCTCCAAATACTGTAACAAGCTGCTGTAGAAAAATGAAACAAGAAAACCATGCAGTGAAAACATCTGGCCTACCTATAAGGAAGAACTCTGAAAAATTCCCCAAAGGGCTTCTGTGCTAGCTTACAGACTTCTAGTGAAAGCATGAACTATGATGAAATACAGACACACACACACACACACACACAAAGGAATTTTACTCAAAACTATCTGCAGATAATATAGAACTCTAAATAAAATAGGTAAGTTATTAATCATCTATTTATTTCAATTAATATCTCTTGAAAGAGAAAAAGTATCTCTCATGTCCAGTGCATCTGGACATCTACATCTCTCAAGACCATAACCAAATGTATAAACTTGGCAAAGAAGTTAAATTCAAGTATATAATGAATATGCAACCTAATCTTTGCAAGGGAATTTTCTCATAAATTTGTATTGAGATGGCCTCAAAAGATGACTAGGAATTGAATTTAAGTTTGAGGTCATTTTAGTTCAAGGTGATAAATTTGAGATAATTTGCTTTGTCTCCTTGTAACATGCACTTTTTCTCCAGAAGATGCTAATGGTGCTATAATTTTAATTCTGCAAGTGTTCAAATTTACCTCTATGTAAAGGGCTCAGCAAAAGAATAATGCACCTGAATTAAGTTTTATGTGTCATTTAAGAGGTTTTCATGTTATTTCTCTTCACAGTTAAGATATTCAGCTCTTTTTCTGTATGTTCCAGTTAGTGTGTATATTCATAATTGCTATTGGCATTAGCAGTGATTATAATACTCATTAAAAGAAAGGCTACTTAACATTTAACATAAAATAATGGTTTTAAGTAATTTTTTTCTTAGGAGTCTTATACCCTTGCAATGACATTCTTCCTTTTTATGCTTGTATGCAATAGAACTATGTTCTTGACAATGTTGTTCTTCCCTCTTTTTCTGATGTTTCAATTTCTTCAACTTCTAAATTCTTGACATGAGCCTCCCTGCAGAATATCACATAGTGGAAGTGCTAGAGTGGGATTTGACACATGGCATCACATGATAAGCACATTCATGAGGATCAGGCACTTGAAAGCTGCTTCCTTCTAGAAATGTTGAGTTATATCACAAGAACATTTAGTCTGCAACATGGCAACTTTGAGGTAGTTACGTGACCTGAAACTTATTCTCCTAAAGATTACTTTGTACTAGGTTTCATCAAAATCAAGATTTACAAAAAGTAATCGGTAGACACGAAAGCCAAAATACACGAGTATGAAATTCATGCATGTGAAGAAAAGGAAAAAGAGTATTTCAGCTACAGCTGTGCTTAAACATGTGAGTGAAGTGAACTGAAAACTGTAAAGGTCAAAAAGCCATTTCTGAATTACATTTAGGAAGCCAGAAGGTGAACATTTAATAAAAATAAAAATAAAAATACAATCTGCTTCTGCTTTGGTTTCATTTTTTAGTATGTGAAAGTCTTTAACCTAATACCATTCAAACCTTTTTTTGATTCAAACTTTTACTGAGTTTTCATGTCTCATCTTTGATCAACACAGACTCCAGTCTATCTGCTAGGTAGGTAGAGGTACAGTGTGAGACAGAATAAAACATACAGTATCAGAAAAAAGAAGCTTTATTACTATGATCCCAAAGATGGTATAATTTACATATGAAAGGAAAAAATAAGGCAAGTTTTATGTTACTTACTGCTTGTTTTCTTTTTGAATGCCCAGGGAGAGTTGATTTTCAGAAGATCTTCACCATTTATGTTAGTTGTCATCTGACTATGTAAACAGTAAGGTAGCTCAGACAAAGAATACTTAAAACAGCTGTATTACTTAGAGTGAGGAGTAGCAATTTATTAACTGGAACATCAGCCTTCAAGGAAATCTTTGCTTATCTGAAAGACTTAGATCTACACAACGTGTGTAACACTATACTTTTAACATAGAAGAGGGAGATGTCCTTGAAGGCCACAGGAATAAGCATCATGATTAAAATATTGAGCAGGAAGTGTGCCAGATATGGCCATTTAAGTCCAAGAGAACAAAAAGGGAAAGTATAATTTTCTCATAACAATGTGGAGCCTTCTATCCATTCCATCTTCTGAGAGTAAAAGTCAAGATATAGTCGAGAAATTGGCACCCAGATACACAAATCAAGATATTTTTGGCTTAACTTAAGACCTTGGTTTAATTCAAGAAATATTTGGCCCATCAGGGGATTATGGTGACAGCTGCAATGGCAGTCTGTGAATAACCACCTTCTACCTCTCAACAAGATTTCCAATTCTACTGCGAAAAACTTTTCACAGTTGTACAATAAAAGAAAATTCCTCCTCCATTTCAAGAACTGAATCACTATGTCCACTTACCTTGAAACTTGGACCTTAAGAAAAAGTTCTGGAATCCCAGCAAGGAAAATATGAAGGAGCACATAAGGTCACTATGTAGCATGAACAGGCACTATACTCCTGAACATCTCAATATGACTTTGCTTGTATACCACAACCAAAGCGAGTAGTGCTTCTGTACATTAGAGAATTTTACCCTCAGCATAATGACCTGGAAATCTCCATTCACACACTGTCATCTTCTTGTGTGTTTATGCACAGGAGGAAGCAATGTGCATTAGTTTTACTAGACAAAGTTTAACTGAAGAGCTGGTCAGACATGTAGATTACCCTGCTGCTGTCCATGTCAGTTCTCAAAAGCTGCTTGTTCAAACATATGTGATTCCATATCCATTTAAAAACCACTGTAAAATAAAATCTCCAGAGTATACCCCAAACCAGGAACTATTACAGTACTGCGCTAAACTAAAGCAAAATGTCACACCTATCAAAACAAAATCAAATCATTAACTCAAAGAGGTTATATCCTGTGTTAGATTAGTATCGTACCATCAAAGTATTATTCCAAACATTAAGTGTATATATGTATTCCAAAAAGTAAGCTATCTGCATAAAAAACAGGTGACAAAGTTACAATACTTTTAGGCTCTAGTTATATACATATATATATGCAAAGAAAGCAAATTATTAGCCAATGTTATCATCTTTCAAAATAACATCTTTAAGAATCTCTTGTTAGCTTAGGAAAAGGCTCATATTAAGTGTAGGAAATAATATACTGAATAAAAAATCTTTGTCAAGCACCATATCCCAGAGTAGTGACTATTTGCTACATTGTGTATGGCCAGGAATAAAGGAAATTATTTACTTTAGGTTCATCATTAGATGTAAAAGTTTGAGGTAAAATAATGGAGCTGTGGAACTAAATCTATGAAAATATGAAAGACAAAGGAAACAATCTCTAGTGCTGTTTCATTCTCTAACTGGAAGCAATAAATGTCAGCAAAAAGAAAAATGTGCAATATACAGCCTTACTTTTGAGAATGGTTGTTTCTGCAGCACCATCTTTCTACTTATTTTCAACTAGCTTACACAGACAGCAATAGTGGCAAAAGCATGCATGGGACATAAGTTAAACTGTAATGCAACCCAAAAATAAGTATAAAACAGACACATTTAACCAGTTCAAAAGAAGGAAAGATAATGTATAAAACATCTTGTAAATAGCTAAAGTGATATATGGGTGGATGTTACAACACTGGACCTAATAACTGATTCACTGAGATACTAGGACACTAAGGGAACTTGGGGCAAAGGCCAGAAAAAGAGAGTGAGGAAGAGGGAGAGTATCAGTGAAAATGTGTCCCTGACTCAGCAAGTCCAGAATCAGGCCAGGCTGGAGAGTGAACAGCAGTCTGACAATGTGAAGAAAAAGCTATCCTGAAACAAAAGACTTTCAGCATTACAGGTCAGACTTAAAAAAGAGCAGCTTGTAATCACAGTGATTGCCAACACAGCATATTGACAAAAGATGGAAGAAATGCAATGGATTCTACAATCTTGCAAGAGTTTGCAAATCCTCAAAGAGTGTGTGAGGCAGGGATTATGAAAATAGGTTATGCTTTGAGTGCACTCAGCAAGCATAAGCCAAAGGGACTGTGAATGTGCTTATAAATCGTTAGAGATTTCCATAAGAATCCTTGCAGAAGGTTAGTAACACAGAGTGCTTAACATCAATCTTCTTGTTTTTACAGTGTAAGCTCGCAATATTTCCTTTAATAATTTTAATGTGACTTTTAAGAAGGTTGAATCCAATTAAAAAGCATGTATGTAACAGCCTGTCTTTATCTCTGTCTTTCTCTCATATTAAGCAAAAAAAATAGAATTTGAAATGTTCGTTGGAAACTCAAGAAATCAATAAAATGAAGGAAAATAAGGATAAAAGTAAAACTATTACCACACTTCAGGAGAAAAATCACATACAAAGACAGAAAAGGTGAAATATTTTGCTTGGCAGCTGTACTGAAAAAAGACTGTGGAAAGATGTGGAAAATAGCTATTAGAATCTGAGTCACCTGTATAGTGACTCAGGGCAAAAGTCATTTTAGTGGGATTTGACAGAAGTGTAAAATGTAAGACACAGATGGTAATTATTCTGCTCTACTTGGCACTGGTGAGGTTTCAGCTGGAATGCTGTTTTTTTTGGCCACTGAACTACAAGAAATATGTAGACAAAATTGGAATCCAGAGTATGGTAACAAAACTGTTTAGAAGCTTTGAAAATTTCCCCAAAATATACCCAAAAAACCCTGACTTAATTTGGTCTTGAAAAGACTGAGAAAAAAAACAGATAGCAGCCCTCAGATATTTTAAAGAGAGTATGTTCTATGTCAACAGAGAGTACACAGAGAATAGCATGCCTAAATGGCAACAAGGTGTTTTTTCTATATATGACTGAAAAAAGGTTTCATGGGTCAAAAAATTTTAGGTCTATTGGTAAAATGTTTGATAGGACAATAAGAACGTCGTGATTCTTTCATGTCTACAATTATATATATCAGTTCTAATGAGAGGGTTGAAATTAAAAGTGAGTGAAGGTTCAAAAGGATCAATGTCCATTTCCAACAGTATCCGTCCAGGCTATATCAATATTTCACTTCCATTACTAGTAAGGCTGAAATAGTGAACTCCTATGACTATACAGTGACATTGGCATGAACGCTACTCTGGTCTTATCTGCTAACATATGGCAAGAGTGCATTTCTTTATTTTTATCACAATAAAGCAAGAGACTCCTACATAAATTCTATTCCCCATCACAATACCCTTGAACTTCTTCCTTGGCTGCTAAATTGTAACCAGAATTCCAAGGTTTTACAAATGGTTTTCATATCCAGTCATTCTTTCATTCATTACACTAATGAAAGTGACAGTGAAATATTTCATTCAGCTTTTTACATCACTGTTGAGTACCAACCTTTTTCAGCCACAATGTGTGAAAAGTTTTAAATGTGTCAAAGCAGTTTCAAAGCAGTTTTCTCTTTCAACCTGGAGTTGAAGCTTCTGGATTAATCCTAATTTTTTTTCAGCTATATTATAAACCATTATACTTTTTTCTTGCTCTACTAGATCAAGGTCATTAAGTCACAAGAAAATACCAGAGATGTAAGCAGACCTGTTAAGCAGGGTTTCACTTTCATGCTCATATGATAGTTCAAATGAATGTTCGGGAAAAAAGACTTGCATTTCTGAACACTTTGGAAAATACTGCAAGTATTTTTGATAGCTACCTCATATCAGAATGCAAGGCACACCATCATGTTCACAATCCATATCATTCCAGAAAGTTGAAAATACATGTAACTTCATTGGACAAGCTTTGATACGCCAATTCTTTTCATTGCAGTATTCAAAACACTTTTTATATAGCCTGGCATTTTCTTGCTGCCAATGGGTGGGGTTTTTTGTGAATATTACAAAGCTCTTAGGAAATATTAGTGACCATTTTTTTAATTCAGCAAGATTAGCACAGCAAGACTTGTCGCAACTGAACATGCACCATCTGTGAAATTCTGATATACTGGCCCCAGTCCATACAATTTTCCTGTACAAAACTATTATCGACATTGTATATATATATAAATATATATATATTTGCCCATGCTCAGGTAGGAAAAGGGTGACAAAACAAACAGCTTCCAATGGTTCACATTCTAATTCTTATTTAAAATAATAAAGAAAATTATTGACAGTAAAACCTCTGTAGTCTCATCTAGTTGCAAAGTAGATTAGAGATTATTTTAACAGTAGCTGAAAACAGTATATTTTTGGCCATGTCTTGAAAATATGGTGTATTAGTATTATCTGCATGAGCTATTAAATTAGCTTGTTTGAATGCAACTTTTTATCCACCACAGGAATTTCCTCTTTTCTGCTGCAAGGTAGTTACTGGTCTCCTGTGACTTTGATCTTTTCTAATATTCATAATTTGGAGGCTCATACAAAGAGATTATTTGAGCACTTTTGTATTCACAGGAGCAGCTGAACAGAAAATTTTCTTTCCTGTTGTCATTTTTTTCCAGTTCATTCAATTTATGCTTAAAGGAATTGTCCCTATTGTCTTTGAAATGAAGGTGCCTTCTTTCAAGGTGGCGTCAAAGATCAAATAGTTTCATTTCTCCATTAGCAAATACTTTTAACACAGCTTTGAAATTATTGTTCATCAGTTGACACAGTCTACATAAAGCCCACTTAAACATAATTTGGTCTATATGAGCTAGTTTTCTTTTAAGGTTCTCATACCATTCACCCTTTTACATGTAATGATAATAGAAGTTGAGAGATTATTTCAGGTTTTTTTTTCTGAACAGTAGTTACAGCTAAGTGTTTATTGCTAAAAGACAGTAAAAGTGAAATTTTTTTCTTCACTGTTCCTTTCTTTAGTCACTGGCCCACCGTTAGTCACAAGATGCACAAGCACAGTTTTTGGTAGCTAAACTACTGGACATGACTCAAAATTGACAGCCCTGTTATAATAATAAGGAATATATAATTATCACTATTAGAATACTAAGAATTATGTCTACTGCTATGATGTCATTGGTGCCAGCCAAATAACAGAATAAATAGCTGAAGATGTAGAAAACCATGGCTATGAACTTTTGGATTCTAACCAATCTCTGTAACTGTACCTCAAAACTGGGACAAAATAATGGTCTCTACTCAAAGCTGTGACAACTGTGTGACAAAACAAGAAGGAACTGCTTTTCTTATCACTGTTGGAACTAAGCTGTTCCATTGGATTGTCCCTTCCCCTCATTTGTCCCAGCAGTTTTCTGTTTTTTAAACCAAAAATAATTAAGCAACTTTTTGGACAACATGTCTTCTGAACCCTGGAGGCACATAAAAGGTCATTTTTTAAACTGCAGGAGATATTCATACCAATTTGAGATGTGATCAGCAGAACTATAGAACATCTTGTATAATTTCAGCAAATTTCAGGTAGCTAATCTTTTATTAATCTTCTACAGATTCCTAAGAAATAGTCCATGGATTTTTTAGATCAGTTAACAACAGTTTGAAAACTACAGGATTGTATGAACCTTTAAAGTAACCTCCAGTTCTACCTTTTTATAATTCTATTATCAACATTCCCCTAAGTTAGCTTTACTGGAAGACGTGACAGCAAAAAAGGTGACTGCCTGCAAGTCAAAATTTGTTTTGCAGGATATGATAGGTTTAATATAGTAATGTCTGAGAATAAGCTTAGATTATTCAACATGACTTCAAATAATATGGCATGAAGTCTGGGTCTAGACATATAGCCTACATAGTATGGGCTCCTGGAAATCAGTGTCAAAATAATAAACAGATATTGAAAGCCTGCAGGGTGAAGTAGTAAGGTATTTAGTGTCATTACCTTGCAGGAAGAGCACCAAAGACTCACTGATTGACACCTACTGACATTTGAGATCAAGAATATCTGTAATGTGAGAAATTGTGTTAGCTGAACTGGAAATTTACAGATGTTTAAAAACACAGCTGAAGACAAACAGAAGTGTCAGTATAATGTGGGGCGCCAGAAGCTGCCACACACATGATTTATATTGAGTATGAGGCACAACATTAGTATTACCATATGAAGTCGTCCAACTGCCTTATGAAATGGTCACCAAAAAAAGCACATAATAAGGAGAAGTAGAGGAAATGTGCTTCAGTTTCCAAGAGGCAGGAAAAGAAAGGCTCCGGGTAAGAGGGCAATATACTGCTATATATTCTTACAGCAATCCATAAAACCAACATACTTTGCATTATATGTGTCTATTATTCCAATATATAGCAGAAATCCATGAAATAATTCAGTGACTATATATTAACTAAAGCATAGCTACAGAGCCAATTGCATAGTTTCTCCCTTGGAAGAAATTCTTATGTGGGACTAACCCTTCCTTCTGCAGTTCTAATACATAGATTAACAAAAGACTATTAAAAAAAAAATCAGCAATTATTATTTGTAGAAGATAAGCTCTGATTTCTCAGGACTTCTCAGTACAGAGTACAAAAATCACTTGAATAATTTTATGACCAAATTGTTTATCTATGAAACTCTCATTACAAACGTTAACCTTTGTGAAATTCTGAGTACTCATATCTATGTATACATATATATGTTTATATATATACACACACATACATACATATATACATATTTGACAAACCTATATATACTTATTATCCATATTATCCATATGTATCTCATATATACATTTTTTATACCTAAATTGGTAAATTTTTAGAACTTTATAGTTTAATAAGAAATAATAATAAGGGAATTAAATTATTTATCTCTGAAATTTCTGAGTTATTTCTTTATGCCATGCAATGAACAGACAATGTCTGCCACATCCAGAATATTCTCCATTAATTACAAAATAGTCACATTCCTGAATTTTAAAATAAAACAGGGTCAAGACACAACTTGGAATCTATCAAGTTCTAAGATAGTTATACTTAGCATGGTGGCAACTTAGCAAATACTTACTCATTTCTGAAATTTCTGAGTTATTTCTTTATGCCATGCAATGAACAGACAATGTCTGCCACATCCAGAATATTCTCCATTAATTACAAAATAGTCACATTCCTGAATTTTAAAATAAAACAGGGTCAAGACACAACTTGGAATCTATCAAGTTCTAAGATAGTTATACTTAGCATGGTGGCAACTTAGCAAATACTTACTCATTTGAGTAGTTTAAGAAGCATCATTTCATATACCATAGAGACTAACAAGTATGTCCCACCTCTAAAATATAAGAAAGGAGCCACAGTGAAGAAACTGGCATGACTTTCATAGGTTAGGAGATCTTGAGGTGTAATGGAGGACAGGGAAGGGTAGGATGTCAGAGCTTTGTTACGGGGTTAATCAAAACCCACTGGAATTCTTGTTTATTTCCTTGAAACTCAACCCTTATCATTCCAGCTCTGTGCTCTTCTATGCTTCACGCTGTGTCTCTGCTTCTCAAGGCCTCTGCTATCATACCAGGTCTGTATTTCTCTGTGCTACATCATTATTTTAGTGTCATACATATCTCATTCTACATAGAAAAACTGCTTTATCTATATAAAACTATGGGTGGACCATACAAAGAGAATCAAAAGTAAAACAAATTAGCTGTGGACACCTTGACAATTAGAGAAATTGCTTTCACAGAGAAATCAAGTAAAACAAAGCTACAGGCAGGTCAAGAAAAGTTCAAACAGAGCAAGCCTGACAAACCTCAGTTCTGAGGCCCTCAAAAATCAATAAAAAGTTTATGGTCTGTTTCTAGCAATGGCAATATGGTCCTGTGTTCTGTAATACAGAATTTTGTTCTACTGTCTGCTTGTTTATTTCTGTTCCTACCCACTTGCCAAGTCTGTTCTATCTGATCCTTTTTCTCATGAATCATACATTGAGTAGGGGTAGCAATTTGCAGAAAGAATGTCACAGTGTATAAATATTTGTTTTTATCAACAAAGCCTATGGGTGTAACAATGTCAATCCAACATTCATTATGTTTGGTAGCACACTTTTAAAGCTATGTGCCATATGTTCCCTTCCATTAAAGAGACAGGGAAATTCCACTAATCGAATGCAAATCAGGGTAGGGTATAATCATAGTAAACCTGCAAAAAGCAGCAAGTGACACCAGGTGAGAAGTGACTGCCTTGAATATATTGTATCCTTACCAGTATTCATCCCATGGTAACACCACGTGGTGGCTTGTCTAAAGAGGAAAATATGAATAGCTGGAGAAGGAAAAAGGCATAAAACATCACCTGGGAGGCCAGAGTCTGTCATGCCAGCTTTACTGCCAGTCTTGGAAAGACAGGGAAGGGTAGAAATTCAGATCTTTTTCACAGGGTTAACCAAACAACACTGGAATTTATTTTGTTTATTTCCTTGCAACTCATTCCTTGAGTAGTTTTCCTGCTATGGGGTCCTTCAGCTGTAGGTCTTTTGCTTTCAGAGCAATAGTACAGTGGAATTCCTAGAAGATTCACTGCAGGAGTTCTTAGTCTGTACTCAAATAATACAAAACTTCAATTTTACTTCAAAGAAGTACAGAAATCTGCATGTGCTTTCAGTGAAACTTTCTTGAAACCAATAAAATACATTTCCCTTGTAACTAAACACTTTATTAGAAGTATGAAGTATTAACTTCACAACCTCAATATTTGGAGAGTTTTCCTAGCATACAATCTAAATCACTGTTTACTTCAGTTTCATTCCTTTTTTATGTTTGCGTGTGAAGGGATGTCCTTACCACAGTGGCCACTGAGGTGATCATTCCTTTGTATCCTGTTTTACATTTTGTAAAATTGTAACCATAACTTTTCTTATCTAGACTCAACAAATGAAATTCTTCCTTTGTTTCTTATAAATCCAATATTATTTTCATATTGTCGCACTACTGTAGGCTGGTTTTTTGTGATATCATATTGGTAATATCTGAAATTAAATGGTGTTCTATGAAAAGTATCATCCATGCTTAAAAGAATAAAATAGTATCTTCCTGCTGTCTTATATAAGGTTGCTTCTTGCCAAACTATTTCCTTTCTGTGAATAATATGTGTCATTTCACAGGAAAAACTGCTCAACTAATATGTTTTAAATCAAATTTAAGAAACAGGCCATCCTTATGTGCCGAAAGATGAGCTGGTGGGGAAGACTGGCCTGGCTGAAGAGAGAGATTTGGCTGGAACTCAGGGAAAAAAAGAGAGTTTATGACCTTTGGAAGAAGGGTCAGGCAACTCAGGAGGACTACAAAGATGTTGTGAGGCTATGCAGGGAGAAAATTAGAAACGTCAAAGCCCAGCTAGAACTTAGTCTGGCTACTGTGTTAAAAGACAATAAAAAAAGTTTCTATAAATATATTAACAACGAAAGGAGGGCTGTGACAGTGTGCTCCCCGCCCAACCAACCTTTATCTCCCGGGATGCTGGTCATGATAGCTGCTTCCCACTCAAAGTGCATCCAGAGTGGATCCAGATAACTGGATCCAGTGGAGCCAGATAACAACATAATAGCCAAGGGCTATTGTGAGCAATGTGCCCACCTAACCACAGTGATTGGTATGCAAATATGACTGACTCAATCATCTCACTTCTATAAATAGTGAGCAGCCCAGGAGCCCTTTGAGCTCTCCTGCATGGCAGCAGGCTGCATGACAGGTTTTCCCTTTGAGTAGGGACACATCTCAAGGTTACTCCTCTCCCCTTGAGTAGGGACGCCTCTCAAGTTTACTCCTCAAGGTTGAGAGATGCTTTGCTGCAACAGATACTCGGTAAGCGACTAATAGCATGCTAAACTTTGAAATCTTAGCTAAGTGATATATAGGATTGATTGCACATATATAATCCTTTAGACATAAACCATTGACCAAGTCTGGGACTAGGTTTGGATCCAGCTGCACTTAGACTCCTCTCTGAGAAGGCATTTAGCAAGCAAGGGGTCCTTTGTGAACCTCATGGCTCAACGGGAGGGTCTCCCTGACAATTTTGTCTGACCCTGTCCTCTATGCAGTAAATAATCAAGTGTACCTTGCCATCGAATCTTGTTCACTGTCGCATTTACCATTGAACTTTGTTAATTCA
>NW_008794542.1:2598580-2599182 GCF_000699145.1 Aptenodytes forsteri | reverse complement strand
TAGTAAGACCAGTTGTTCTCCGGGTACGCAGCCCACTAAGCTGGAAGACAGAGATGGGGAGCAGAATGAAGCCCCCATAATCCAAGGGGAAATGGTTAGCGACCTGCTACACCACTTAGACACACAAAAGTCTATGGGGCCAGATGGAATCCACTCAAGGGTACTGAAGGAGCTGGTGGAAGTGCTCACCAAGCCACTTTCAATCCTTTATCAGCAGTCCTGGCTAACCGGGGAGGTCCCAGTTGACTGGAGGTTAGCAAATGTGATACCCATCTACAAGAAGGGCCAGGAGGAGGATCCGGGGAACTACAGGCCTGTCAGTCTGACCTCAGTGCCGGGGAATGTTATGGAGCAGATTATCTTGAGTGCCATCATGCAGCACATACAGGACAACCAGGTGATCAGGCCCAGTCACCATGGGTTGATGAAAGGTAGGTCCTGCTTGACTAACTCGATCTTTTTCTATGATAAGGTGATCCACTTAGTGGATGAGGGAAAGGCTGTGGATGTTGTCTACCTAGACTTTAGTAAAGCTTTTGACACTGGCTGGACGGCTGGGCCCAGAGAGTTGTGGGGAATGGAGTTCAATCCAGTTGGTGGCC
>NW_008794542.1:2555457-2597294 GCF_000699145.1 Aptenodytes forsteri | reverse complement strand
AAGAGTGGCTGGAAAGCTGCCTGTCGGAAAAGGACCTGGGGGTGTTGGTTGACAGCCGGCTGAATATAAGCAGAGGCCATGATGCCCCAGGGAGACTCTGACAGCACCAGAACATGTTCTCACTGCTGCTTTGTTTCCGTTCCTCTCTCTTGACACTACTAAACATTTTTCTGCTTCTGTTTTTTGGGGGGGTTGGTTTTGTTTTATTTTTTGAGAGCTAATTCCTTCTTTGTTTAAAAAGTCCCCTGGTAAATCCTTGTTACTGCATCCTTGTAAGGTAGTAATTTGTAGCTTCTTTTTTAGCATCCTCCACTTTTGTCAAACACCATCAGGACAGAAAGTTTTGGGTGCTGTATACAAACGCACTGTGTAGACTTGCATTCCCATTGTATCATCTGTTGTTATCCAGGCCATTTTCCCAAGAGGGGAGGATGCGCAGGCATCCCCAGAGTATGAACTGCTGTTTCATAGTTGGCTCGTTGTCCTTTTCAGGCCTCTTATTCTCCAGCTCATACTTTTGATTTTATTTCTCTTGAAATATTGTGGGGTTTAGTACTGTTACTACATTTTGTCTTAATTTTAGACCAGCCTTTTAGTTTGTCATGGTCATTGTGCATTTTGATCCTGCCCTGCTTCTTGCCTTGGTGTATGAGGAGACACAGCTAGCTTAGTGTCATCCACAAATTTTATATAAAACCTCCAAAGTACCCTCTCTGAAATGCCCAATTGACTTAATCAGGAAATGTTGACAAAGAACAATTTTTAAACCAAATGTGCACCGTCCTCCAATCATTACTTCTAGTTCTTATTTCCATAGTTTCAGGCCATTAACACCATCCAGTTTCTATATTTGTCTCCATGCAGTTTTCCACAGAACTGTTTCATCTAATACATTAATTTGCTTCAATGATATATTTGCAAATAGTGTATAAAATAATTTTTGTTGAAATAACTGACTGATTAGAAAGCGCATATTTTTGGGGGGCTCTAACTGTATCAGTGTATGTATTAGAACAGCCTTTTTCACTAGCAGAAAATCTCATTACTGAATTCTCATAAATCAGTATGTGCAATAGAGGCCTATAGGAAAGTAAAGATTGAGTCTCATTAAAGCTCTTTCTAAGAAATATGACAGAACTTAATTATTTTCTTTCAGGTTCCCTGAATAATAAAATCTGTCCAGATCATACTCCTCTTAAAAATTTCAAACTCTCAGAAAGGAACCTGCTGTATTTTTTAGTCCTAATTAGTAGTTTGGGGATATTTTAGTGTGTTCCTGGTTCAAAAAATTTATTTTTTTTTTAGTTACAAAATGAAATTGATTTTTTTTTTTTAATTACATGAACATGGAAAACTATAAAATATGGGAGTAAATATAAAAAGATAAATTAGCATCAGTACTGCGTTATCGTTCAGACTATCATTTGTTATTCTGATGTGCAATTTGTGTAGTAAGAATGCAACTGAACAATAAATTGAAGCTTTTACTGATCATCTATTACCTACATTATGAACTAAAGATAACTCTTCATAATGCTTTATAAAGACTTTTCAAATATACATAAATAAAAATAATAAGAACAAATTATAATAATAATTTCACTTGTTGATGCTCAAAACACAAATGAAGGCATAGCCAATCCCCTTAGATGAGAAAAATGATAGTCCAAAATTGAGGCAGCAGTTTTCTGGATCAAACTAATTACTGATTTATATAGTCACACCTTCATATCTCTAACTGGCATTTCACTTGCTTCAATGGAAAATGCATGCAATTATTATGCACATAATTCCTAGAATACATAAGGTTATTTTTACAAAAATTGCTATGTATAATTTAAGTAATATTTAAGCTTATCTATATTTGCAACCACATTGTGTTAATATGTGTGTTTGTGTGTATATTTTATGGTTGTTTCTTTGTACAGTTTTCATTCTTAAATGAAACAGTATTGGGAAGAATAACAGAGAAAAAGAAAAGTAAATCAAGTTTGCATTAGAACTCATGTAAGAACAAGAGGTGAATAATAAGTTATTTTATCCCATTAATTAGTCTAGATGAGTAGTAAGTTATTCTAATACAATTTCCCATTCGCTGCATTTATTGTCTGAGATTATTAGAAAATGATGTTAAAAAACTTATCCTTTTTTAGTTTAACTTAATTTCTTATTTATTATGTTCTTTTAAGTGCCATTGCTGTTAACTATTTCACCTCCAAGAAATTTCAACCTGTATAATGATTATACTCTGAGTTGTGACTTGCACTGTAACATACAGGCAACATTATATTCACTGCAAGATTAGTTAGTTGAACTAAAACTGTCTAAGGGCAAGAAGAGTCAGGAAGATAGCCACTGAATGAATTCAAGAGAAAGAGAGGTCATCCACCCAGAGACTTCACTTTCCTTTCAGTGTAAGAGAGTTTATACTCACTGTTCAGTACAGTATGTTTGCTATCATTTAATCTGGTCTAATTTTATTTCTCTTAAAGTGATGTGAATAAGCATTTCCACTCAAAGGAAACACACCTGTGGAAAAGGTTAGATTATGATGATGGTTGGGCGAAAGCAAGGAACCTAATTCCTGAAGCACCCAAATACTCTAATCAGTCTAGCCATTATTTCTTCTGATATTTCCTATCAGCTTGTAAACGGAAACTGATTTACAACTTTTTCCACTCCACACATTTCACTTTTGGACTTAAAAAAAACCCAAAAAACAACTTTTATTTGCTTTTGTCTTCAACTAACCCTGCCCTCCAAATTGTTTAATATTTATCTCCTTCTGGTACTCCTTGCATGAGAAAAATGAGATTCTTTGGAAGTTGTTTTAGACAATAGTGTACATGTTGTTTCAGACAATGGTGTAAGGAGGAGGTGCAGAAGAAGATGCATAAGTTTGGGAATGTTTAGGCCATTCTATGACAAAATTAACCTCTTTTGTTTAGTAGATACAGCTGAAGCATTCAAAAATAAGAGAAATGGTGTAGTGCTTCCATATTTAATATTGGAACTGTGTTAAGATCATCAGATTAAGATCATTGTTTTGGAAATACCTCTTACGCTATTGTAAATGAGGACTTAAAACTTCTATCCTCCTTTCAGTAATAAAGAATTTTTCCTAGACGTGGTGAGCTGAGACTTGAGTGTGCCACTGGCTGTGGTGAGAATATGATTCACTATTTGGAAGGGAAGAGAAAATCATTCCTTATTGACACAGTAAAAGTGTTGAAATTTATCAGAACTTCGACTGAGAGGGTAACCTTTTGTAGACTTTTATTAAGTACATTATTTTAACTACTTCCAGGTTAACTTGACCACATTAAACTAATAGTTATTGTAAATAGATAATTTTATTCTTTCAGAGAAACTGGGAAAAACTCTTCAAACTTTCTCCCTTTCTCTTAATTTGGATTGCATACACCTAACAGATTGCTATACCATGCAGATTAAAAATGTCTTTCCTGAACCAAAAAGCAAAAGACTGGAGAAAAATCAGGGAACAGCAATAGTTCTTTTGTTTCAATGAAAAAAGACATGGATATTTTCTGCATTTTATCATGTTGAAATACATACTAAATCATTAATTGTACATTCTTGTTTCTTTATGGCACATTACACAATGGTGTAACAGACTGCAAATTACACTACGTATTTGCAACACATACCAAATGTTACTAAACTGAGACTTAGACTGAGAACAGTAAACTGAGATGTAAGTCAGTGCAAATAGATAGACTGTGAGATCAAACTCAACTTCTAATTTCCCATTTGCCCCAGAAACTAATGTACTTTAAAAATTGGTTGAATAGATCTATCTGAAACAATATTTCTAATGTGTTTAAGAAAGAGGGTAGGGGAAAGATTAAAATTGTTAACTGTGCATTTTGAAAATTAGCCTTTAAGTTTGATATTGAGCAGGCTTTGACCTGACCTTTCAGAGACCCATTTGTGTTGGATGCTTTGGTTTCATATATGGTTTATTATTCCTTCAAAGGCAGCAGTTACATTTAAGATTTCTAGTCTGACTTTAGTCCATAACCTATTTCACTGGTGAATCATATGTTGTTTCACTGCAATAGCCTTCATAAAGTGAGGATTAATTGCCAATCAAATGTTTTCAGTGGCTAATGGTCATTTTTGTTGGTTTAATCTCAAGTAGAAATAGAGTAATTAACATCTGAACACATTAGCCATTTACTAGTAAACAATTTTAAGAGGACCTGTGTTGCACTGATAATTCTCAGATGAATAAATGAAATGAAAACAAGGGATTTTGCAAATAGGTTTCATATTAGACATTTTAGACTATATTGAATGTTAATTAATTTTATGTCTCACCGTTGTACTTTGGTAGGACTTGAGTGACCTGTTGTAGATTCTAAATGGCTCCTGGTGCTATGGGCACTGTTCTGTCACATGATTTTTAATTTTTTTTTTCTAAAACCTTTGCAATACTTGGTATGTGTGTTAGGCATCTGGAGAGGAAGCAGGGAAATTTTATGTGTAGACATGACCAAATATAATTAGGTAAACTCTGCATACCACTGCAGAATAATTTCCCAAAAAGAGCACCCTCAGAAGGATTCTCTTGTCAAGTTACTTATTTTCCTGCTTCCACTAATACACCTGAAAATTCAGTTGCTTGGTGGTCCTGAAATCATGAGGTACAGTTTAATATTTTTCTGTTCTTCAGCTCTCTTTACTCATTCATTTCCAACTGCTCTGAGGTGTATGACCTGGCATGCAGTGTCCTCATTACCATTTATGCTAAATGCTAAGATTTAGATATCTGTTCATAGGTATTCACTGAGGTTTTTTTCTCCTATTTATCTACCTGTCTATCCACCTATCCCATATGTGATTGTATATTTCCCTCTTATGCACAGTATTTGTGAATGAATGTTCTGAAGACTGATAATACAGAGGTTTTATATTGGCTGTGTATCCTTAACAAATTAAGTTAGGATAATTTGGATATACTCAGGAGAGAAAAGAATTAAGAGGCCTTTAGTTTGACCATTAGTCCCTCTCCCATTTTCTTGCTGTTGTGCTTGGACTATGTGAGGAATGGAAGTGAGAGTGTGCCTGCACCGCTGCTCAACAGCTATGCTGCCTCTCTGTTTCAACAGCCCCCCATTTCATCCAAGTCTGGTTTTGCCATGCAGTACAGACAGTAATCCCTACATCGAGAGGGCTCCCCTCTTCTAAATAACACTTGGGCTGCACCTGGCATTTAAAATATTTTTCTAAGCACAGGTGTTTCCAAAATGATTTAATCTTAAAAGTTGTCCCTTTTAAACAATTAAAACTGGATAGATTAGCAGTTTGTTTGAAAGAACTCCCAGACTGAGTACATAGAATAATCAAAAAAGAAATGTTCAAGCAAAAGAGAAGGAAATCCATGACTGATATCCACTGTCACCAAAAAGTAGCAGAAAGGAAAGTGTTTCAGTCTTGAAGTTCACAGATCAGTTAGTGCTGTCTATGTCAAAACCAATTATTTGAACTTCATCCTGTAGTAAATATTCAGCTAGTGCAAATGGCTTTGTAACAATATAAGGTACTAATGTGCCGAGCAAAAAGTTCACTTATAAGGCATGATGATGCAGCAAGTATAATTGCAGTTACCTGATGAATATCAAGCATGCCCTGGTGTACATATGCTTTCTATCCAAAATTTGTATAACGATACTCTTAGGCACCACCATTAGCTCATTGCATGGTATCAGAATCAAAAAGAAAGAAAAAATTGCCTGTCTTGTTGAAGTACTGTGACGAAGGATGTTATGTTTATTAGAGATCTTTGCCACCATGATGAATTTGCCAAGGGACACGTAAGGGTGTTTTCTTGATCTGACAGCACATTTTTACATTTAATGGCAATCTGTAAAATTATTTACCCAGTTAACAAATAAAGCTAAAATCAGAAATGTTTTGCCAGGCACTAGGAAGATTACTAGTGTCTCTCTGAGATCACTTCAGGACTTTGGGATTGTACTACCCTCTCATACAGAACCTTATTGCAAGTTTATTGTATAGGAAAGTACAAAGTGATACTTCATAGACACTTATGACCAGCAAGATGTACAGAACTGAGCTGAAAAACATTTGGTAAAGGTGCTGAACAGGAAAGTTATACTTATGATTTATTAAGATACATTTTTTCCTGTATTTTCCCAACTGTTTGCTATTCTCCTTTTCCCTATATTTTCTTTGCTCTTAGTGTTTGTGAGTGCAAAATAAATAATCTTAAAACCACAAACTTTAAATGTCTAGTAATTCAGATATGGACTGAAGTAGGATGTAATTTAAAAGCCTCTCTTGGGAACAAAATTTTTAGTTACTATTAGCTATCTGTCAGAAAAAAAAAAACGTAGACTACTCAGACCTAATCATATCTTTCATGCTGAACTTAAATTAGATAAAAGCATTATTTAGTACATTGATTTAAGCATCTAACTCAATTATAGCTCAGGGTATAGGAGACAACAGAATACAATAAAAAGTGTGAAGGTAGATCGATGGGACAGGAAAAAGATTTGGAAGGATATGGGAGCTGAAAAGATACAGTTTATGTATATCTATGATGATTTGTGAATAGAGGAAGTAGAAAGGTAGACACTAGTTTAAATCTGATTGTGTGATAAGACGGGAGCTAGCAATTTTCCAGTGAATGCTTGTGCTACAGGAATGTAGCATGGATGAAATTGCGAGGATGCGGAACAAGAGACATCAATAGCACTTAACAGTAGAGAAGCTTGAGACACTGTAACAGCAAATTGAGGCGGATCTTCCATGGTAGGTAACAGCACTATAACCAAAGCATTCAAAATGTCTTCTCCATAGGGTCTTAAGAATGTTTTTCCAGGAAAGAAAATCACAAAATTGCAGAGGTCTGCTTTTTGTTTTAATCAGAAGTCCTTCATTTTTCTCTCCTTCTCTGTCTCTCACTCTTTATATCAGCCTCAGCTGACAGAAATCAGCATGAGAAATATATTTCAGCAGTCTTAGTTCCACTATGTCATGTCGTTCTTTCACTGAAAATTTTTTACAACAGAAAAATTTGCATGACTGTTCAAAAAGAATAAATTTGAATCACCAACACACTGACTGAACTCATTCAAACAACTGATGAAATCAAACTATATATTGTTATTCACTTATCTGTATTCCAGTAACAATGTTGTTTAGCTTCTAATTTTTGCTAATACGTTTAGGTCCATTTCAATTAATCAGTTAAATATCATCTAAAATAATTTGAAAAGCTTCCAGCTAAGCTGAACAGATTCCTGTTTAATCAAGAATGCTGGAAATGCTTTCTCCTTTGTTCCCCAATGGGGACTTACCAGATATGTGTTCTGTTGAATCCACCAGTATGTGATGTTATAAATACATAGATTGCTACTATTTTAAAATCTAATTTTCTTTAACCTTTTAATGATTTTTTTATATTACCTAGATGTCTATCACTACCAGATGCAAAGTCCCAAAGTCTCAGGAATCAGCACCGCTGACTGCACATATTCTAAGACAACATACATTATATGCAGCATGTGTAGTTCATTCTGGAATATAGAGCAAATAGGAACAAACTTTGTAGTAATTAAACAAAAATATAGGACTGGATTTGTGACAGAGATATTCAGGTAGCAGTCTGATAGCTTCTGCTTTGCAGGAAGGGTATGGCCATGCCTGTTCTTAAGGCTTCTCAGATTTGGCTAGAGGGATTAGATACACAGCAAAGTGTGAACTGAGATGGCCAGCCTCAAACAGAATGCAGGTAAGCCCATATCAGCATCACCAAAAATCACAAAGAGAGTAGGTGATACAACTGGAGTTCTTTTCTGCTAGTTGTCTCTCTCTCTGCGTGAAATAACTGCCAAGACAGAAAACCTAATTAGGAAATAGGGAGGATAGAGAAGAAAGCATCAGGTGTGAGAAGCTGCAGTGGAGCAGGGTTGATAGGGAGAGGAAAATTGAATATCTCTGCTCCAGAACTGACAGCAGAAAATGGTGTGTTTGTGAGGCCTCCGCGTTCTTCAGATGTGGATAACTACAGGTCTGTGACACACTATAAAAGTAGATTTAGAGAAATTAATAGGGATAGTGATGTATATAACGGTAGTCTAAAGAGATAATGGGGAGAGGGGTGAGTTGGGGGGATTTTTTTATTTAAGCAATTGATATAGTTGAAAAAAACAGACAAACTTCTGTTATACAAAAATAGTTGAAAAAGACAGACAAACTTCTGTTATACAAAATTAAAATATGACCACTCTTCAAAAAAGTTTTCTTTCAGAGACTATGTGGAGGTTTTGTTCATTACTTGGTTTTGACCTGAAAATAGATGATACAGAACATCTCAGTCTTGTTTTTAACTGGTGCTATAACATTTTAATTGTGCACACTTGAACAGAGAGGTATAATAGAGCCTTTTGAAATACTCTTGTGACACATGGATAAATTACAGTTGCAGCAGGTCTCCTGGTCAATATACCTTATGATAAAAACATCATTCATGCCGCATAAGTCTGTATTTAACAATGTGATAGAGTAAAAAGGAGCAAGAAATATATACCTGAATCCTAAATATTTCATCTTTGACTAAAAATGTATACTAGGTCTGCCTCTTATAAGCACACATTACAGGAGCCTGTTGTGGAAGTGGTAGTGGTCTCAGTGCTGCCTGCTGACGACATATAGTATAGGTGATAAAACCTTACGACATCATTAGGAAATGCTCATGAGGAAAAACTCTTGAATAAATCATGTTATCTTCTTTTATGATTTTCCAATACAGTGTAAAGGAACAGATGATTATCAGCAGTAAAACGAAGTCATAGGAACACTTATTTTAAAACAATTAAATATGAAGACTTTTTTATAGAAACAAATCAGATTCACAGCAAAATCACATTATCTTGGTCTTTCTGAATTAGATGGCATCTTTTTATTCAGCCTATGCTCAGCTATAACTTAAGCGATTCTAAGTAAACAGTGTAATGAAAAAATATAGATATGATATTTGCTTGAAGACTGCTGAAAATATATACTTAAAGATATTTTCACTAACTTGCCTCAACATTTTTTTCAAAAATAATATAAAAATGGACCTTCTATTCTTTGTTTTCCCCTAATTTTAGGTTATTTATTTGTCTTTAAATTCTACATAATTCACATGGTAACTTCCTGAATATTATTCTTAAAGTCCATTGACATTTTGGATAATTTTTTGTAGGTATAGATGGATTCACATTTAAATCCTAGACAGGGAAAACCCCAGTTCAGTAGGAAATATTGATTCTGTTTGGGTTTTTTTTAAAATACTTAACCAGGGATGTCTTAAATTTTTTTAAATGTGAATTAAAATTTGAGTCCTATTTACTCAGAAACTTTGGGAAAGGTGGCTGCAGATATAAACACAGATACTTCAAATGTGTGTATAAGTATATGTCATTTGCTTAATTCAGAATGTGTGTCATTATTACAAAAGGACATAATAACATGGATGTATATTCAACACATCTATATATGACATCTAACTTTATGTAGACTATCCTAATATGTGTACTTCTTATAATTAAAAAGGCATTTAAGGTATCATAAACAATCTAAGTAGTAATCTGACTTTGCCCATTGTTGTAAAATAAAAATATCCAGAATAATAGCATTCTACAGGTGGACACAGCATAGAAAGAAAGCATTGTTTTACAGTGACAACTGACCTGTAATAATAACAATAAAGGTTGTGTTCTGCTACCATACCTCATGTTGAGTGGAATTATTCTTCCAACAGTGGTGTAGTTGAAAGTATATCAAATATGGATCATAATTTAATACTTACTCACATAAAAACTTATCAATTTATAATTTTTGCTAAGGGCAAAAACCATAATGACAACCAAAGAACTAAAATTTCTATTTGATGGACCTATACAATGACTTCTTAACTCAAAATGTGTTTTAATATTATAGGAATTGTGGTTTCATGACACAGGAATTTTACCAGTTATAGATCTAGATACAAAATAAAATGGATTATTTTAATTTTATTTAGATAATATAAATTCTTTCTTGTGTTTAAGTGGCCCAGCAGAAAATTTCTCTTTTTTATATAATGCAGAGAGAAAAGAAAATACAATGATCGTGTTTGATATTATTATGGATGAATCTGTATAACTACAGGTTTAAATCTGTCAGTCCTGCACTAATGAGACAAAAGACTGTTTGCAATGAAGATGCTGTTAAAAGCAAAATGAGTGCTGCAATGGCCTTCTAGCTCTAATTGTGTTGTGCTGACATTTGGTGTAATTATCTGCAGTTGAGTATAATTTTATCTTCCATGCCACTCAAAGAAATTCTGGAGTAAATTGAGGTAGCTCTCTGTTTTGACAGGAATTTGATCACTTTATTTTACCCCAGTCTCAGAATTTAGTTAGAGAGGTCTGAAAACCAGTATTTATCATAATCTGCTTCATTTGTTCAGTCCCCATGCGGCAATACCAATTAGAATTTTATCAAAGTCATCCTTACAGCAATAATGATAATCCTTTAGCATCTATCTGGATTAGGTCTCTGTTTTATTCTACTAATGAATACTCTAGAGGGGTCTGGGCAATTTTACAGAACAAATTAACCTTACAGCATAGCCATTTAAAGTGTTCATTATACTGGACACCTGCAAAGTGTACTGGGCTTAAATGTAATTTAATAGACCCTTCTAGGCCTGTTTTAAAGTATCCTGAAGTGAGTATGAGGATGATATTTAAATTATGATGGTTAGAATATTTTTTTCTAGCATTTTCAATAAATATCAGATGTGCTATATATGAAATATCAGTTTTGGAGTAGATCAAATATCATCATATAATTACTGCTTTTGAAATTTAAAATGAAAAGTTTCAAAACACTGAAATCTGGAATGAATTTGTCTCTTCAATTCCATCTTTGTGTATAGCATGCTCAAAATGAATGTCTTACATGTGATACATTTTGTTTCTTATTCAAAGACTCCTATTATTGCAAAAATACATTAACTGTATTTCTGAAATAGGTCTATAATGGAAAGGGACTGGGGAAGAGAGGGCACAAGTGCGGAGGGAAATGGAGAAGCTAATTGGTATTCTCTGTTTTCAACTATTCGTATCCCCTTGCCTCTCTAAATTAAAAAAAAAAAAAAAAAAGTCAGAGTCTCTTCATTATCTCATTATGCTACAATTATAACATACTCCAGTGCCAAGGCCCAAGAGTGATTCATTTACATTGTTCATCAATCTAAACTTTTGCCTCTAGAACTAAATGCAAAACCAATCTGAACACACCAGACACTGCTTGCATGGCTATTAGTGTCATACTAATTCAAGAGGCAAATAATTTGGTCTTTATTAACAGTCACAAAAGATAAATGAATAGACTTTATATTTGAATATTTTAAGTCAGCTTCTAAAAATCATGAACAGGTTTTTTCAGACATGACCAAACTGTGGTCCTTCCATGTTATAAAACTTGCTGGCAACACTATATTGCAGGGAGACTTGCTGCATCCTTGGCTAGAATGAGACAGAAAATGCAAGCAAAACCCAAAAGCAAGCAGCTTTGCATATCTTCTTAATTTATTTCAGAGCAGAAATACTTAAGCAAAAATGTAAGTATATATTTAGGTGTGGAAGCATATATGTAAAATTAAGCCAGTAAGTGTTTTCCTCATTGAAATGCCAAATAAGCTGCTGTGGTAGAAGACAGTGACAAAACTGAAAGCACAGAGGAGTCTAGGTTTTCTAAATTCAGAAGGCACTGGTGGGCAAACAGTGGAATGCCAGGACTGAGAATTTCTGAAAAAGCTTATACAGTTATTGTAAAAACTCTGTTGGCATTTTTGCTTAGGCCTGAAAAAAACCTACTTTGATCTCACAAAGGTTTTCTTCACCCTGCTAACAAATTCTCAAACTTTTGTTTATATGAACAATATAAATTTTCCCCGTGTTCTCTTTTTTCCTTTTTTTAATGTGCTACATATTTTCAAGTACATTTTAGCTATGAATTGATATCTATTAATCTATGTCTACTGTTCACAGTAGACATAGGGGTTTTTTCAGTACATTCTAAAAGATTGTTTGCTTCCTCTGCTGCTGCTGAAATCATGAAACTGTTCTTACTTCTTTGATCCACCCAGCTCACAGTGATGCACCAGCCACTATTCTGCAAAGCCAAAATGTACAGAAATCTATTGCTAAGAAGATCTGGAGTTTCAGTCAAGATTATACTTATCTGTAAGTCTTTTTTGTGACTAATGTGATATGCATGTAAAGTCCTAATATAGACACAGCTGAGTTAGCTCAGGTACTGTGACATGCAAATTAGACTAGCATGAAGATGAGACAGCTGTGAAATGACTGTGAGTGCTGTGTAGATATGTCACAGGGGGACTTAGAGTGGAGTTACAGCAAGAAAAGAACCACATCACTCAGTGACATAATCTGAAATTTACTTACTAAGCAGGATGGGGTTAGTGCGTGGATAGCAATGTCTATTATAAAGTTTCTAGTAAAAGATTTCTATTTTACAACTCTCACACATAACTTGCCAAGGCTCGTGTCTCTCCAGTCCAGTTTAGACAGCCAGTGTAGACCCAGGGAAACAGCATCTTGCTGTTCAACACGTTTTAGTCCTGGTTAGTATCCCAGCCCCTACATGTTGCCACTACTGGGGCTGGATGTCCATGCACAGATCCCTTTTCCCTCCACCCCCAGGGGGCTATTATCTTAAAAATAGATTTCTTTTTACCAATGGTCTTGCTAGTCTTATAGCTCCAGGCCAATTTCTTTGGCTTTCCCTGTATCTAAAGCCAACTAGTGTTTGTTTTCCAAGTGATTATCACCTTCTGGTTTCCTATCCCAAATGCGCTACGAAGATGTTAAGTCCTGTGTTTCTATGCTTTCTCAGCTCATAGCAGAGTACAGTGTGCCTTTACAGTTAGAAATGGGCAGATGTGATCTTAGCCTCATTTTATTACATGATGCTTTCAGGAAGTTTTTAGTCCATAACAAACCATATAACAAAGATCTAATCAAAAGTGGAAAGTAACCAAACCCCTCTTTATACCACAGTTGATCTATATATTTTCTGTAATAGAAGTGGTCTCATACATATGCAGAGAGGAATTTGTAAAGTTAACACAGCTATGAATCTCTTCCTCTTTCTAGCAAAATTGCTATGACTTTGTCCTACTCGAGCATGAGGGCTGCTGTTTCAGGGCCACATTGTCACACCACAACAACTATCTGAAAATAAAACTGAAATTTTACCTAAGGTTTGACACAATATTTGAATTTGTCCAGGCCAGGGTTGTACTGCTGTTGGATGGTTTTTATTTCCATGCAACAAAAATACCATCATTTCAATTTTATTTTGACCAAACCATCTTTCCTATTTTTTCAGTTCAGAAACACTATTTAAAAAAAAACCAACAAAACCCATGTTGCTTTCCCAGCTGCAGATAATACTTTAAAATAACTTTCTTATGAATTACATTCTACGAAAATATTGTATAAACCTGACTAATAACATTCTAAAGGTACTAAGTATCCACATTCTGATATTCTGAGGAGTAAGTAATTAGTGGGAAGTCAGCTACCATCCCTTCCTTGGTTCTGATCTTAGTACGCACTGGTAATACACAAGGCTTACTCAGGAATTTAGTATAATATCTACAATAGCAGTACAAAATTAGGCATATCTCACTTTTCTTTCACACTTCCTTTTCTTTCTCCTTACACCAGGTGTTCCTTCCTTTCTCTTCTGCAAGGGTCATCAGGGCATGGATTGTTACCCTTACCAATTTTTCCTGAGCTTGAAGATATTCCATTACCCATGTGATAGTTTCTGGATGGCGCTTTTATAGAATACAATGGCTTTAGCTGACAGTAGAACTTGCCCAATTCCCACTGTTTCTCTAGGTGGCAAATCAGTTCTATTTTTTTCTCCTCAGTTCAAACACAGTTTACTCATTGACCCTGGGCTGTGCTTTGACTGTAAATCTTTGTTCCCCAGTACAACCAAAACAAAACAAAACAAAAGTCATTTTGGAAGGACTTACACTGATATTCTGTGGCCTGATTTTTGTGGTCTCAATGTGGGACATAGTGAAAGAGAGTAGCTTTCAACTGGTGGACTCTGAGTGTGGAATTCAACTGCCTAAATATAGACTACCTGAGATGCGCTAGGGTATCTGAAATGAGGTTAGTAGGTATGACACAAGACCTACAGGATAACCATACCTCCCTAAGGTAACAGGTGGAGGCTTGATGGATCTGGAACTTCTCAAGTTGCACTAGTTACCTGTGCTTAGGCAGCTAACTGCTACACTCAGATGGTCTGAAGAACCAGTGCTTGGCAACTATCCTGAGCTGAACCAAAGATGAGTTGTAGGAAGTAATGACTAATAACTTCTGAGTATTCAAACCAGAGGTTTTATTTAGTTTTTATTTTTCTGTAAATAAGAAAAAAAGATTAAAGATAAAAATCACAGAAAATGTGCCTTTGTTATGAGTATGCTGGAATAGTATTTCTTTCAAGTTTCTTCACTTGCACCTTGAGTTTTCTTAGACAGTCTGCAGGTACAGTGCTAAGATTCTTTGTTACTGCATTTCATCAGTGACTCATTAAATGATCCCATCTGCCTGAAGCAATAACTACTACAGGATAAAGCGATTATCCATTGTTGCCTGATTTGCACTTCCTCTAAATCTAATGAATTTAAACACACTTTACTTGGTGTAAAATATCACCATAACATTAAGTAGCTGTCATTTAAATACGTTCATATAGTATCTACAATTCAAACTAATGTGTTCTATGATATAAAATCTGGTCATTTAATGCAGCATGGAAAAGTAATTTGAACTAAAATGAGAAAAAAAAATTAAAACACGTTGATTTTAAACTGACTTGAAGGTACAGCAGATTGGTAATGAATGAGAACGTACTTCTACCAGTCTAAAAGTTATTTCACATTGTACATACATAGTGGTGGTGAGCTTAAAGTGCAGGCAAAACTATCATTAAAATCATATAGCAAAAATAGACAATTAGATTGTTACTTTAAGCCTACAATACTGAGGAGTCTAGATTCTCAGAAGCAGCACAAGATAAATGTCATCTCAGTCACCTAACTTGCACTTGCATGAGAGTTAAGTGGGTTTATTCAGGCATTAGATTGCATGTTCATTCCAGAGGCCAGTTTGAAAAGCCAAGCTTTTTTTTTTTTTTTGGCATCTAACTTCCTAGTAGAGAAAAATAATTAATCTTCCTAGAGTACAGAGTGCTTGGTTATGGTCACTTAAGTTCCTGGTTTACACATCAGATGGGGCCAGCTCCAGCCATGTCCTCCTACCTGTTTCTACACACACATTTTGTGATCCAGCAAGGATCACTCCATATCTATCCAAAGACAACTTTTAGGAGGAACAATGAAAGTAATTGTCCAGATCTCTAGGCTGTGGGATGTAAAAGTGTAATTCCACCACAGCAGTGCAAATCAAGTGCAGCAGCAATGCACATCCAGCAATGTCTGAGTCTGAGAAACAAAGGATGCATATCTGACCTCTGTAGGACAAAAGTGAGGTGGGGCAGAAAACTGGTCATTAACTTGTACCACTATTACTGTTGTTCCAGTCAAATGAATACTTCAACAAGTTTTGAAAATAATGTACAATATAGTGAATTGCCATTTAATAATAAAGAGCAACACAGTTAACGCAGCTAAAGTTGGGATAAACCATTTTGATAAACCCCAGCAAATGAAATATCTGCACAAAATATTTACTGAGGACAGATGTAAAGGGAATACAAGAGGCTTGTTCATCACCTGGCAGAACACGATAGGTGATGAACTCAAGAAGAAAAGATTTAGGTATCAGTAAAATGCCTAATTTACACATCCAAACACATCTGAAAACGTGCCAAACACTCCTAGGACAAATTCCTGGAAAACAGCAGAACAAGGTGATGAACTCAAGAAGAAAAGATTTAGGTATCAGTAAAATGCCTAATTTACACATCCAAACACATCTGAAAACGTGCCAAACACTCCTAGGACAAATTCCTGGAAAACACAGCAGAACAAAGACCACAAACTAAGCACCAGCACAGACATCACTATTTTTTATTCCAAGGCCAAGGAGCTTGCCTCTGATCTGTCCCTTCTAGCATACTTATTAAACTACTAATAGTAATAAAAACACCCTAAAAACAAATCAACCCACTATGTATAGTGCTCCAGAAGCTAAGATGAGAAAACAAGCAACAGGTGAATGATATTAGTCATTTGGCTCAGTATTTCACTGGAAGACTTTCAGATCCTGCCATGATTAACAGTAGAATAGGCTATAGAGAAAACAAATAAACTAAATGCAAATTTCATTCTGAAGATGATTCTTTGGGTGACTCATAAAGTCCAAGAGATTCTACATGTATGTCTGTCTGTCTGTCTATCTACCTATCTTAATGGGAAACTTTCATCTCCATCTTAATTTGGGTTGAGAGATTCTGACTGTTTGTTGTCATGCTAGTACAAATGCTACATAGCTGTACAGAGCATTCCACAGCAGGGTAAAAAAGAAAATGTTCACAACAAATTACACAACACTACATTGCTTTTCTGTGCCCACCGATGAAAGTTTTACTAAATAATCTCTCCAATATTATTCCAGGAGATTTATAAGTACATTTCAGTCAATGCTTTAAGCAGTGCTTGAAAACAGTCATTTACGTTTTCTTATCACTGACTTTGGGTTTTGGTTTTAGTTAATTCCTATATAGCAGCTGATGTGCTCTTGGAGTCAGAATTACATTTCTGACCAAAACACAAACTCTTCAAAGTGATATTTAATATACAAGAGGACTTTGTCAGTCCTAGAGAGACACAATAGAACCATGTATTTGTGAAGAACTTAAAAATTTAAGGAAAACAGTCTATCATCTAGCACAATCCTAGGTAATACGATTTATTTGCTGCACACTCCATTTTCAGCAAGTAAATGGTATTCAGAAGATGGGGTAGATAAATGCTTCATTTATAAGATAACATTTTGACTTTCAGCAGCTGCCTTCCTTATATTGTACTCTGAAAATGGTGGAAACAGTAATGTTACAGCATAAATAAAATGTTTCTTAAACCTGCAGAGAACTTTGAATAGCATTTTTTCTGCTAAAGAATGGTACACATGTGATAGTATTACTTGCAGAAAATGAACTTACCGCAGTTGAATTTCAGACACCAATCTTCTCCACAAAAGGGAGCAAAGGGAAAAAAATTAGTATGTATTTTCATTGTATGCATAGAAAAACAGACAAAGAGGAGCCAAGACAAAGCTATTAAAATTACACATTGAAAAATATGCATTACTTTCACAATCATATTTTTCAGGAGACCCTGGATTAAACTGGTTTGGCACTGCCAGAAGCTAGTGCTTAGTGCCAGTATCAGTGGCTGTCTCAGTCCAGCACAACTGCTGTTTCCATTTCTTTTAAATTTCATGTGCATTAGTGTGAGGTGCTTTATAGTTATTCCTTTCTGCTTTCCTCAAATTATCATCTTTTTGGTCACTAGACTGCACACATCTGTGGCTTGACATGGCCAATTGCAGTTGACATTTCGAGTTGCCCAGGGTTAGCCCAGTATTAATTAAAGCATCGTACTAGACTATTATCATTTTTCTTCTTCATTGTAATGGATCTTATGCTACTTTAAAAATTATGCTTCTTTCAGATAGAAATAATTTTTAATCTTACATTCCTAAGCAGAAATAGCAGGTTAAATTAGCAATCTTAGTGCCACTTAATGAAGTCCTTACATTAATCTTCCCTCTCCAACCCTTATTTATTGGATTACCCTTTATCTTTAAACTTATCAGAATGTGAAAGAAAAAAACAGAACACCAAATTAATTGTTTGTGATAAACAGTGCAGATCAATTTTCAAAACACCTAAAGCTAAAATCTATATAGAAATAGCTTTTGCAAACCTAAGTCTGATTAAAACCCTAGCTGATCATTCAGTGCACTCAGAAGACACCTGGAATGGCTGTTATTTCCTACAAGCTCATGTGTCTCATTACCAACCAACATATTTTTCTAATAAAAGACACATGTTAAAGTAGATTTACTATGAAAAGTCACTACTCAACGATTGTACATTCTGATATATCCCACTAATTCCCTAGCCATATCAGATCAAGGTCATGCTTGCTTATCTTCATGACAATAATTAGAGTTAATTGCTTATTGCCTCAATTACAACATCAAACCAGCTGAGAGCTAGTATTGAAACTGATTCCATCTGGTACCTCAGTTCCTTTACTGTGCATATGTGGAAACAGAGGAGACATTCTTACATGTGTCAGTTATGCCATAATTTGAAGAGATTGGATCAAATCCCCTTAACTTTATGTCAGTATAGTCTGAATTTCATCATTATTAGTGAAAATTCATTATCCTGTAAAAAATTTAATAACAAGAAAGATGTCTGACAGGTCTAGGTAGGTCAAGAGTCGAGGTAGACTGTTGCATTGTATGTCTAGTTTGCAAGAGATAAGCGTGTATTGCTTTTTATGTTGAGTCACTGGAAATCTCTTAGAGCAAAAAACCTAGAGCCCCTAAGACATTATAATATCATTCCTGGAGCAAAAACAGACTTTAAATTTGGATTTTCATGTCTCTTGGTACAGAAGGTAAAAGGAGATATTACGTAATCTGGGACCACTGAGGCTTTAGAACCTGCGTTGTTCCAACCTCAGAAAATTTATGGTTTTTTCAAACACACACATTTGTTTGTATGGATGTTCTTGTACCCATGTGCTTACAAAGCATATGTACTAGTAATATGGGATTCACTATCTTGCAAATAAAACAAGATTTACTAGTGTCACCAAATAATCAAAAGGGAAAAATACCATTGATGACCCTTGCTTTGAGTAATTAATCCCTATACTGCTGGAATTCACTGCAAAATCTCCACTTTAGCAGATTACACCACCATTCTCTCAAACATCACTATCTCAGTAAGACTTCAATTGTGACTGCTTTGCAGGCACTATCTTCAAACTAAACTATCAAGGGTTATGTTTGTGAATTAGCTGTAGAACAATGCCATGTACCATGCTAAGTAGAGAACACAAAATTGTTTAAGAATTGTTTAATTCAGGGTAAACCAATTTTGTCATTAGCAATTTGTAAAACATGAATGGAAGAAAAGATGTCTGACTGCAAACCAGTTTCTCTGCAAGAAAAAGATTGTGTTTCTTTTCACAAAATGTTATGAAAATTGTTTTCCTGTGAAATTCCCACTGAAACAGATCTTATCTTAGCATTTCTCTGCTATACAGTTCAACTGTCAATGGTTACTATTTAGAACTGCGTTACTTTAGAAATCATCTAGTGTGCTAGTCATCTTTATAGATTTTTCACCTAATCTCTGCTTAACAATCTATGATTTTTCTAGTAGTTCTAATAAATTTTGCAAACCCCCCCCACAAAAAACCTACAAAATTATTGTTTTAATGCCAGCTTCCTGCAGTACTAGTTCAAGTTTTGAGCTTCTGCTTTTAGTGCGATATTTTCTAAACTAGCAAAAATGGTAGCTCAGAATACTTTTTTTCTAATGAAAAATAAGTTGCTTATAATTTCAAATCTTGTTATGAATACAAAGAATTAATATTTACTATTTCTCCTGATTCTATTTTTTTTGTATAAATCTAATAGTTAGTACTTAAGTTTTGAAATTTCCAAATTTTCAAGAGATATTAGTAATTAAAAATAATTAGTTTCACTAACTGACAGTAATGTTTTCAATTTCTAGTATAAAAATAAGTTTCTGTTCATTCTGGTTGCCACGACAACAATATGGATTAGTTGTCATCCCACAGAATATTCTTGGAACCTTTCATCATTTTGCAGTTTGAGTTTACTTGATAGAAAGGGTCAGTATTTCAAATTCCTTAGTTCTTTAATTTGTTTTTGAAGAGACTATTTTTATATCCTCTTGGGAAAATGTAGTTTGATGGGAAGAACCTAGTGAAAAATGAAGACAATTTGTAACACACACCCCATAAGCAGCAATGTTCTGTTCTTAAACAATTGAGTTCTAGCAATCTGGCATAATTATTGCTGTATCTTTTAAATCAGTGGCAAAAGAGGCACATTCAGTGTCATATCCATTTTAATCAGATTTGTTAGAGAAGTTAGACTTTAAACATGGTAATGTCTCCTTAATTGAAGCAGCCAGAAACAGAACATGACATAGGCATCAAGAGAAGTGCTCATTAAAATTTGACAAAAAAATAAAAAAAGGCAGCCAAAACTGGCATGAGTGTCTATAACTTAAAGATTTAATGTGATATATAATTTAAGAGGCTTTAATAAATTAATTCAGAAGATAGAAAAGCTGTTACTTTCAGTGTGCTTATTCTGTACTCATAAGGCCAGATTTAGATGTGCTGACTGTATTGGTATTAAGAAATTTTAAATTCCAGAAGTAGATCCACAAAAGTGTTGAAATGGTGGTGTTAGAAATTGTGCAGAACATCCTGCATGCTGAAGGGTCCAATATATTACATGAAAGTTTTAAGCATCACAGCAGGGATTTACAACAGATTCCATCTTGAACTGGTCGATAGAAAATGAGAAAGCAGAATAGACCTGAAACCCTATACCTTTCATGGTCTATAAACTTAATTCTGAGCTGTAAGAAGAAGTTATTGCCAGACTTGGATTACTAGTCTGAGATCCTCTTCTCAGGTTAGATGTGTAACCTCTTCCTTTTGTAAACTGAGAAGTCTCTCTCCTTTTCTTTCAATACTGTTGGTGTTTGTGCCATTGTCTTTTTATGTATGAGCTCAGAGATTAGACCAGTGAACCAAGAAGTAAGAAACCTGGATTCTGTACAATCATGAGCTTTAGAGAATTTTTACCCATTGTTCTCAAATCCTTGAAAAGGATTTAGTCTACTCATGGTGCCTTCTCCCCTGTGCTGCTGAATTGTGCCATCCTGGGATATATTTCAAGACTTAAGGGATCAGGAGGAGAAAAGTATGGTGATGAAAGAGCCTAGAGATCTGAGACACAGGCCTGGCAGAACAGATCCTCTGGCTCCAGCTCTGTCAAGGCTGTTTTATGTATTTCCTTTAATAACTGCTTAATGTCAGTTGCATTATCTGAAACTTCTGTTCCCATGGATAGTTTCCAAACATAACAGGGTTTTCACAGTGTTTGGAAGTCAGATAAAAAATGTCAGCATTATTTTTTAGCAGGAACAATAAGGAACATAAGTAGTGAATATAAACACAAAAAAAAGAAAAAAGGAAAAAAAAGAAGGGAAGGGAAGGGAAGGGAAGGGAAGGGAAGGGAAGGGAAGGGAAGGGAAGGGAAGGGAGAAGGAAGACATATTGCTTATCAGCAGGATGGAGAGTTGCTGTGGCAGCCAACGGTACCACAGTCTCTACCTGCCTGGAAGTAGGTATTTTTCCCCAAAGAAATCAGAGGGCTCCTTTATTTCAACTGATAAACTACTTTTATAGTCTTAAATCTATTCCATATTGGCCATGTTAGTTACACACTGTTTGCACAGTTCATATACTACATTTTCCAACTGAGTTAGTCTGAATGTAAGAAAACCCCTATAATCTATTTAAGATTTTTTTTATTTTCCTCCAAGACCACCTTCTCCATCTCACTACAGCTATGCTTATAACTGCTGATGCAACATTTGATCCTAATCTATGAAAGAATCTTGGGCTAATCAATCTGAACAGAAAAAAGTGGTCTGAGGTGTTGTAGCCTTATATGTAGTACCTGTTGGTAGTGAATATCTCATTTCCAGCATATGCCTTTTTAAAGATGGAATTTTAGAAAAGTTGTTACTGTAGTAAAATCAATCTTGATGTATGAGCACAGTTTAGCTAAATGATTCCCTCACAGAACTGGAGCTGTGGCCATTAGCTGAACTTGAGCTACAAATGTGGCACTTCACTATTAGTTAAAAGAATTACAACAAAATAATATTTTAGGCAATTAATTTTTTACTCTCACTCTACATCACCAAGATTTCCACAATTTAAAAACCATTTGTTGGCATGGAAACATCAGCTTAATTAAAAATGGATTAAACTAATTAACCTAAAACATATCATACTATAGAGTGTTTGATTTAGAATACATTAGAGGAAACAGAACATTTTTCATTATCATTTTTTGTCTTTTATCTATGGAAAATGTTTTGCTTCCATGAGAATTTACATGCTTGATCTTCAGGCTATCACCCAAAGGTAAAGATACTGTTGACAAGTGATGTTAAAGGTTCCTGTTTCAGCAAAGGTGGACCCTGTGTGTATATGTATTGTCTATCCCTCACGATAGTTTTTCTTTCTAATTGTTCGTCAGACACCACCATGTGGTGTTTCATCTTCTTTCCCAGCTGCAGGTTTTATTTCAGATTTGATGTGCTGACACACCAGAAATTGATTGGGTTAAACAGAAAATGAAGATATAAAGTAGCAAAATGATCCATACTCTTCTGCCAATTTGTTAAATTACAATATGACAAAAGAAAATGGTAAGTATTTAGCTAAATATCTTCCCTGGAGAAAGGAGCCTTAAAGATTCAGAGCTTCTTTCCCATAGCCATCTTCTCTCCCTATAATCCCATAATGTAATATGATCTTCCACTTGTATTAGGGTCAATAAGCAGTTGTTTCTCATGTACAATTTCCTTTTCATTTGAATGGCTTTGGATAGTAGCCACAGTTTTCAAAGGAAATATTAAAAATTTCATTCAGTGTCTGACATTACATCAGTGATTACATCAGCATTACTTCATGGATCTACATATATTACTTAGTGTAATTCTGGCTAGATTCTGAATTACTCACTATTAACTTCAATAGGAAGGTCAACTCTTAATGCAGTCTGCAACCTAAGCTTCATGAAAACAGATTCTCTCTCTGCAAGGGCAAAAGAATAATGACCTGGTGGTCAGGCTGAGAAATCAGAGTGCAGGGTCAGAGTTGTGAGTTTATTTTTTTTTTTTACAATTTAAAATAAATTAAAATCAAAGGGTGTTTGCAGATTTTTTTTTTTTTCTAATATGAAGCAACAGCTCTTTGTAATAGAAAACTTGTAATCCAACAAGCAGCTGCTGCTTCATTCAAATACAGAGCTCAGATAATGTCAAAATGTTGTATCTATGGCTTGTAGCATGACTATAAATGTGGAGGAAAAAACCCAAATATCTCGCTGCTGCTTGAATTCCTGGATTTCACTCCTCAATTCTCCTTACCCTTCTTATTCCCAGCTGGGGGCTGAAGGAGACAGAAGACTGAAATCCCATTTAAAAAATATAAATATGGCAGTGCTCTCTTGGGTGGTTATAGATGTTTGTCCTGAAACACTAGGGTTTCGTTTCTTGCAGGATGTGAAAGATCTATTTTATTGAGCAACTCAGTGTCAACCTTGCCATTCAGCCCTTAATATGGCACACAGTGAATGCTGCTACGCCTAGCAGGTGGCCTGAGGGTTCCCTGTCAGCATTTTTGTCATGCACTGCAGGAACAGTAAAAATATTCATACAATTCTGAGAACTCCAAACACTTTAATACTGCTCTGAGTTTCCATTTAAAATATAAATAACAGTGACCATTCAGAAGACTTTTTATTTTAAAAAGACCTCATTTGCATGACTGGTTGGTGAAGTGACATCCATACTCAAAACTATTTAAGGCTACTGGTTTCTTTTTGCTAGCATGAGACTTGTTGAGTAGAGCATCATAATAATATATCATGGTCAAAAATAATACACAAGTTCAGTGGTATAGCATAAGCGTTTGACAAAGAAATACATAGGAAAATCCAATGTCCCTGAGCCTTGGGGTGGTTCAGATTAGGCTTCCAACAAGCAGAGAAGATATCTCACACTCAGTACTAAAAAAAGTAAAGAGACGAAAAAAGTTCTAGACGCTTATCAGGGATTCTACGCTGCACACTCAGCTTAAATCCTGATTGTAGCCCACTGAGGAGGCTAAAAGCATCTGAGCCTCTGCTTTGAAAGGAAACCCCAAACTCTGAAAAAGATTAGAAGAGGCTTAGTTCCAGTTATTAAGATTTAGGGCAAAATATCCATGCCTATGTGACCTAAAACTATGGCTGTGATTTTAACCTGAGAAGCGTATAGGACCAGAAATGAAAAAAAGGATTTAAGCATCTAGAGGTATAGACAGTAAGTGTGGTTTCACAAGCATCTTGAGCACCTGGAAACCTAATTCCCACATGGAGGTGCTACATTCTATATCACACCAGAACATTTTTGTAATATGACTTAAGCTTTTATACCTCAGAGACACTTTTGATAGTTTATTCTAATCACCTTGCTAAAATATCTGAGAAAAAGATTATTTATGTCCTAAACCCATTCTCCAAATACAGCATGAACCCTTTAGGTGACAAAAAATCAAACATTAATACTAATTGTGGAAGAGAAGCATTAGGGATTTGGTAATGCTTTGTTCAGCATCTGTATCCTTAACAACAGACTACATATTTTAAAAATGTCACTGCACACATTTATGTCACTGTGTGTATTTTTAAGATTTTGCTTCTCAGGGGAAGAAAAGGATTGTTTTCTTTTATGACCTGAGAAATATCTGGTAAATAGTTAAATATCTGTTACTTTCACTACAATATACCCCACACACACAGGTAATGGGGACCAAAATTTCATAACCACAATTTATGTCTGTGTAACCAGCTTCTTCTGCAGGTGGTTTGATTCTGAGCCATATTTTTCTGTGGCATATTACCAGGCAAACTCATTCCTGTAGACTCTTTTTTTTGCACCAACCAGTTTGGAATCAAAATAGAAATTACAAAAATGAATAGTACATGTAGAAGCATCAGTAATAAAAAAAAAGTAACCTAATTTAGTTAGGTATTTAGCACTTCAGAAGCCTTAAGATTTGGCTGAAACATAAATAACTATATTTTCAAATAAAATAATTCGTTCCTTTTATCCTATAAATCCTAATTCATTAAGGAATACTAGCATACCTAACCATAATTATGTGTATATTTACTTTAGGATTCAAGAAGGTTACCCATTTTTTAAAGATAGACACATTCTTGCATACCATGTTGAACAGATACCTAAGGTCATGTTTATGACTTTAGAGGAGTAACTTAAATAACTGTGGTAATATAGTACATTCTGTCCACGATGTGGAGCACATCTTATTTTGATACAGATAGATAGATAGATAGATAGATAGATAGATAGATAGATAGATAGATTGTACTGGAACCAGAACATTCAATCATTTGTGATGGAATTTGGTACTATAAACACAAGCAAGCTGGAATTTACAACCATATAAAACATATTGCACCATTCCTTTGAGTTCTTGCAGCTTTAGAGGTCTTCATATGAAGATACTACTTGTTTCAATAACATTTTTGTTTATCAGCCCAGCGCAAGAACTCTTTCATTAGGCTTTTGCTCAATCCCTGTAAAAAAAGGCCAGAACTGCAGGTCTCATTTGGGTCAAAGATATTGTTATTGGTAAGATATTTTCCTTAGATGAAACCTACTAACCAACTTGAGGTAGGAAAAAAAGGCACAGTTACTGCAAATACACAATAAAAAAAAAGTTGGCTAAACGGGAGTATTCTATACTTGTCAAGGGTGGGGATGTAGTACATTGCAGTCACACACTTCTCAGCACTAACAGGAAAACCTGGGAAACATCATGTCTCCTCCAGATTTGTCTCTTTCATTTTCTCTTTCAGTGCTAGGCATTTGGGCACAATATCTTATTTGGGCCAGATGGACATTTCAGTCAGTTAGTACTTTGGTTCGTAAAAACAGTGTTTTGGCAAAGCATTTGTCCTAGATCAGATTTGATGGTTATTAATGAAAATATAAGGTGAGGTTAATATTCCCATTCTTTGAAAATTTTAACAATCTTCTGAGAATGTTAATTCAAAGATTAAGTAAAACCACTTGCATATGTAGGAACAAACTGGTCCCCATGAAGAATCAAACTTCCAGTGCCATCCATGGCAGTATAATTTAATTCTGAGTCACTTAACTACAGACAGGAAACAGAACACAACAAACTTAAAATTGCATTATTAATCCATAGAATCTGGTCAGAATCTGGATATAATGCACATTGCTCTTTTTGAGGTGAATGATTTTCAAAGACAACCACAAGGAGAAGACACAATTTTGCCAGAAGCTCATTATCTGATGTCAAAACAAATTTTATGTTTTATATCTGTGGCTGACAAAGTTCCGGCTTTTGATGAAAAAGATGCATTTTCTACTGCAGTGTGCCTCTAATAAAATGTCACTGTGCAGAAGGAAGAGAAACCTGCTTAGAGTCTCTTTTTTTATGGGATCAGACTCTTTTTAAAATAAATTTAAAACACAAGGCTGGACACTGATTTTTGTTTGTTTGTTTGTTTGCCAGCTTGCTTGCTTATTTTCTTCTTTAATAACCACTTGTGTATTTGTTGTGTGCCCATTCCTGTGGTTGTTGTACACATTCATATTTTTGAGGAAGACAATGAGATGATCAAAAATATCCTAAGGCAAGTGTAAAAGTTCACACAACCCTCATATTGGTTTTGTTATTTGCTCACTTATGTCTGACCATTATACTTTGATTCTGAACTCACCATAATTTTACATTGTTTTGACTTCAGTAACGTTATGCAAAATTCACAAAGATCTGAGAGAAAAAAATTAATTGTCTGTTCAAGGAATATTAAAAGAAACACTTACTATAAAAATGTAAGAATTGTATGCTCCAAAAATTGAAATAATGCATACATTTCACAAGTAGAACTGAATTTTAATAGAATTAATGTTATTAAAATTGCTGAAATTTTATGATACAAAGAAGGACAGGTAGATATTTCTTTTAATCCTATGATATAATTCACAGCTTACTGAAATTAATAAGCAATAACTTTCAGAAGGTTAAAACTCTCTCTCCACAATTCACTGTAAAGCTTTAGTATTCAGTCAGTAGGTATGATATCTATACAGTGATTTGGCAATACACACTATGTAGGCTGGAGTTCAAAGGCACATCTGTTTTTCGTGGTTTCTTGAAGATTTACATTCTGCTACTGATTCTTGTTAAGTAGTTTAATAACTGTAAAATGGCACTACAGACACATACTCCTTTTTCCTCTCTATTTGTGCTTTCAAGGGGAAAATTAATCACACACAGTTTAGGAAACTGATACTATATCTACATTATCAAGTAGTGTTCCATGAAAGGAGCAGACCTGCAGAATGAAACAGCAAAAATTCCTTATATTTTGGAGTATTTTTATTTTCCAGTTGAGCCAGGAGGACAGTTTTCCTCAAAGTACTTAGAAGAAGACTTCTTTTGCCAATGACAACTGCTATACAGCCTAGTAATGAAGAACAAAGAAGCACCTTAACATTGTAAATGCATGAACATGTGAATAACAGATAAAATCAGGGACATTATTTCCCAATAACTCTTTTAGGGGCCAATGCAGAATTTCTTACATACTGCACTATGCAAAATCCTAAGGCAGAGAAAGAGATATGTGCTGATTTCCTCTTTATGGAATGCAGACAAGTCACCATATCTGAGACTGGATTCAGATATAAGCTTCTTGTTCTGTATATTCCACATCTCTCCATTTCCACCCTGATATTTTTCATATTATCTGAAAGAATAAAGGGGCAGAAAGGGGACAGTCCATACACAATGCTGAATACAGAGGCAGCCTTAATAGTTGTATGGCACTGGGATGTACTAGATATAAACAAAATTTCTGTGAGTTCTCCCTCATTCACTGTGCATTGAGCACAGCATGTCTCATTCTGGACTGTCTTGATACAATATGCACTCTACAGTTATACTTATCAAAATTTTTGAAAAATAATATTCTACATAAGCTATTACTCTACCTTTAAAATCACAAGTAGATGAGATAATTAACTTGACTGCCATGTCTACAACTTTTTAAATCCAGTTTATTCAAGATAGCTTCTTTTTAATTAGTTCTTGGCAGTCACTGCAGCTTTGGTAGTAATTCTAAGCAATATTCCAGTGAAATGTTTCAGCAAGTTTCTACATCTGAAAGGCATAATATTAAACTTGCAACAAAATCCATTGTCCTGGTTCTGTAAAACTCTCTCTGGTGGTTAATCTACCAAAGATGAGGATCATGCATATGTGCAGAGTTATGCAGGATCATGTTTGTAATTGTAAGTATTAATTGCAGGTATTAAGATGCTTGTTACATTATTACTTCTTTTTTAGCTACAACCCAAAGCTCTAATAAGTAGCAAACATACAGAAGTGGATTGCTCAGTGTGCATAGTTTCTTTTTTGTTTTTCTGTTTGTAGGAAGCAAGTACACTACTAGCGTCTTACCCTGGAAATTGTTCTGCTTTTCATTACCAAAAATCAAACCAGCTTTAGCATAAATGCTGAATCTGGCCTATCAGAAGCATAGATCTGTACTCCTAACAGCATTTTTTTTGTACGTATATACCATAATAAAGCAGGACCCAACTGGTGATGGATGTAGAGAGGAAGCATAGGAGACTTCTATACCCTGCCCCAGCTGAGAGATACAGACTGTATAGATAGGAATTTACAAGATCTAAAATAGAGTTGGAAGCTGCACAGAGCTCTATAAAGCATCATTCTGTACGAATTATTGTGTTCTTCTTTAGGCAGTGATGAAATATCCCTGCACAGCTGGGATTTGATTCTGACTTGGCTTAAACCAGTTTCTACACTGAATTAGAGGACCTCAAATTGGCTTTCTCATTGTGCAGACAATCTACATTACAGGGCACTAATCTCTACATTACTGGGCAAATCCACAAGTATATGAGATACTGAGAAGGTTCATTCATTTTGCTCATGTTTCAGCTTCTACTAGTAGTATCTTCTGCCTCTCCACCCAGAAAAAGATGAACTCAACAATTCATGATTTCATTAATTCTAATTCCATTCCACAGGCAGACAAGAAAATAAGATAGTAAATATGGACTTTCACCCATGTGGTTATACTTAATCTGAGAAAAGCCTAAAGAGTATACTTGAGTAACACTTGGGTAGAAATGCTCCTGCCTTTTAGGAGCACGTACACATGCAATTTTTTCACTTTTCTGATATATATAAATGCTGTCCTGTACACTCCAAATCATATGTTAATGAAAGTACACTAATTTGCTAGTAAATGTCAAACAAAATATATACCAGTCATTTTGTACTTCTACTGCAATCAAAATGGATTCCCGTCATTCCTATTTCTGTTCATATGGTTTGATTGTCTTTTCACAACAGAAACCCAACAATACAGAGTTATTGTCAGATTCAGCATAGATCTTAGCAGAGAATGTTTATATAGATGAAACTTGCCAAGTTTCATCAGTTTACTTCAATGTTTTCATTCTATTTGTATGACCCAATTTTAGCTCATTGATGATAACACATTTTGATTTAAACTCACTTTGATGTCAAGTCAGTTTGATTTAAAAATCCTGTTGAATTTAATTCATTTCAGTGTTTCCTGATGTGATATTCTTGTACATCAGCAAGTATAAGAAGTTTATCTTTATATTTTTCTGAACTAGCAGAGAATGGTTACCTATAAAATTGCCAAACATTATAAAATTTTTATCTACCCATTTTCTGCTCACTGATGAATAAACAGCTTCAACTCTCCCGTGAGATTTCCAATCAGTTTTAACTTCGTTAACTTACCACACATATTCTTTAGTTCTCACTTTCATTTTAATTCATTCCAACATTATCTCCTGACAAGATGCCATATTATTTAGACACCAATTTCTTAACAAACAGAAGGAGAATATGCAAACGTGATGTGCCAAGAATGTATGTTAGTGCCCTGAAAATTGCCAAGTTTCATAGATGATGATTTGCCTTGTTAATTATTTTGACAAGACTATCCATTGCAATAGCCTTACCACTATTTTTTCCCATTCCTAGATATCCTTAAAACTCACACTTAATATTTTCAGATAAATATCAAGCTCTCTTCTGTCTTCTACTGGCAGAAATATGTGAAGCCTAGGGCTCTAGGATTGGCAATTAATTAGATAGAGTTTTAGTGCTGTAAGTTTTAGCTGTAACCTTTGCAATTTTAAGTCTGAAAATGATCAAAACAATTTCTCAGGAAGATAATGTTTTGCACTAAAAATCCTGTTAGACACAGTCAATAATACTTCTTAATATTTTTTTTAATGTATATACCATATTCAAGATTCTGATTTAATAGAAAATGCCACTCAATATGAGGAATAGATAACATTTAGAAGTTAAAAAAGCTTTTTTTTAAAAAAATCATATTTTATAGGAAAATTGATAATGTGTATTCTTCATTTTACAGAATCAGTGTTTGGGTTTTTTACATCATAATTTTATTTTCTGAGAGCTCAGAGTATCACATCTGGTTTGGGACAAGATAGTCTACCTTTTATATCAAATACATGTTCTCCATTAGTACAGAGCCAGTTCACTTAAAATATACTCTCCTTTTAGGAGTAACCAAAAATAGAGGTCTCATGAATCACAGTCCTTACTGGACTAATCAGTAGATTTCGCATTCAAAAGGAACTGCTGTCATAAAATCTGACAGCCTCTATTCTGGAATCATAGGACTGTTTCAAATCCAATTGCTGGGGTGGAACTAAAATCATATATTTTATAAAGTCTGCCCTATTAAGACATTTCTTATGATAATATTAACCCACAACCCCTTGGCTACCTCTAAAGGTATCTCTGAATGTTCTGTGCCCTGTTCCTATTTTTTCTACCTATTGGACCTCACTATACAGTTGTAAGTGATTTTGAATAACCTGTTATTCCAATTTCTTTTTTTCTACATGTTAAGTAAATGATTCAGTTGCCTAGATATAGCCTTCTGCTTACCTTCAAGATGCTTTATGTATTCCCTATGGACTACAGTCCACGGACACAGTGTTATTTCAGAGACCATAGTCTCCCACAGGTCCTGTGACAGACCTGTCAGTACTGTGCGGATCTCTTGGACATCCTCAGATATCTCAAGGAAACAGTTGAGACCTTGAATTTGGTAGTAAAATTATGCCGTAAAATCCAAAGTCTTGGTATTTTCTTGGCAAGCTAAATAGTTTGAGGTTTTGAAATCTACATTATAAGGAATATTTTTCAATATTTTAATCATTCTTGTTGACTTTTGATACATCAAAGGTCATTGCTACATTTCCACAAGTCCCAATCTATGTGGTCTACTTTTCTAGTGCAGACAGTACATGTGTGTCTTCACTCATACTGTTTGTCCCCTTTAATCAATAAAGATGGCTTCTAACAGTCAAAAGTGTAGAATAACCAGTAGAGTTCATCTGGCTTTAAAACTGTTATATTTCACATGCATGTTGAAATTGTTTTCATCATGTATTCCTTGCTTCACATTCATTCAACTTTTTTATGGTGATTTCTTCAGGGCTAAATAATGACATTAAGGCACAGATTTGTACTGGTTTCACTTTTGAGCCTGTACTATGATTCCTTATTTCTTGAAATGCAGTTGCAACCTTGATCCTAGGTAAATATGTTGCTTGTTCTCCCTCCAAAGCTGAAATGGTTCTCAAGACATAACACTAGTTCTAAGACAAAATCTTTGATCCAAACTCAGTATCCATGATACTGTTTGCTTCTGAACTTACTTGTGTAATGGGTTAGTTGTGACAGTCTCTCTTTAAAGGTTTCAATGGATGTGTTAACATGCAATGAATTCAGATTGTGTGATTGCCACTTAAAGTTTGTAGGAAAAAAAATCAATGCAGTAGCACTTCATTTAATATTTTAAGTATGAAATTCTAGAATTAAACTCATCTGCATGAACATTAGTATATTTTTAAGCAGAGATCCAGATTATACCATCCTGTGTTTTAAATATAACATACTTACAATATACTGTATGAAAATACTTTTAGGTTATTTTTAGTCAATGTGTACAAAATCCGTTTGCTTATTAGGTGTTGCTACAAAAGCATTTTCTTCTAGGATTCAACCTTAGAAGGCACACAGCCTCAAAAAGTCCTATGACCTGCTTCAGAAGACTCTGGCACTTCTCACTGAAGCTAGTAGTTAAATTCACCTTCCACTTCGGTTAACTATGAAACAGTAATGCAGTAAAGCACTGAGAAATCATTTAACCTATAGAAGGATATTGTTACAGATACTCCAATTCCCCTCTGTTCTCCATCAATACAGGACAACACAGTATATTCAGGATTCTACTATCCTTAGCATAACTCCACTAGCATTAGTGAATTTCTAACAGTGGAGTAGTATTCTACAATAAGTCTGTGCAACTGGGGAATTAGTTACAGTTATTGATCGTTAATTTGTTTGTGCTGCTGTTTCAGCTTCTAATCATTAGTTGTATGAGCGGTCAGAATACTGCTTTGTGCTGTTAACTCTGACTCTCTCATTCAGTAGACTGCCTTTGATCAGTAGAATTTAAGATATGGCTGTGTATTGTCCAATTACCATCCTTATGAAAAAAAAAACTGTTGTAGTGTCATTTGATATGTCTGTCAAGTGAATTGATTTACTTTATTGCTTTTCTACATAAGTTGCTAGCTTCACTGTGAACACTCCAAGCCAGTTCTTACAGTTCTTTTAACTGTTTTTGACAACATGATTTGCTTTTTCTGAAGTTTCCCATGATGTAGTGTTCAGTTTAATGGGTTTCTAGAGTAGGAGGAACTGAGTTCCCCTAAACCTCACCAGAAGAGGACACAGAAACATGGAGTTAGAGAGTCCAACGAAAACTACAAATCACAGCTGAGACTAAAAGAGACTAAAAACCAAGATTAGGCTGGAATTCTGCCTTTTTCTGGAAAAAAAAAAAAAAAGGAGAGACTATCATACAAACCTTTAATAGATAGTCAATCAAAGGGAAACATCTGGTTTATGCTGGGTATACATAGGATATAGCGACATCCAGATGAAAACAAGGAAAGCTAGGTTTTCAGAATCCTGCAGTCAAATTCTCTGAACTCTGTTAAATTAAATGTTAATGATGAAACATTAATATATAAAAAGCATTATAAAATCATTTATCTAAGGGTGAAAATTAGAACATGTACTTTTGCCCCTCTCAGTGCAGGGCTGTTCTTTAATAACCTTTCATAACAATTTTGCTGTAATGAGGAAACATAATGGGTTTTTTTTGACAGAAACCATTGCCACTTAGGTTTAAGATATAAAAACCTATGGCAGATATTTCAGACATGTAAGATTACTTACAGTTAAGGAGAACCCCCCCTTATAATATTAGCAGTAAAAGTGATTAAAGTCTTACAATTAAATCAGACTCTTTCAGTAAGGGCAACAGTTCACTTGCCTATTAGAAGTTAATCATGTTATTTTGGAGAACTTTTTTGACCTAAAATCTCTAATCAGAATGACTGGAATTCTTTAGGTAATACATGTCTCACTGTCAACACGTTATGCTCCTGAAAGGAAACAAGGGAAGTAAGATCATTCATTTTAAACACATTTTTTCGAATGTATGACAACTGAAAACCTAAAATATTGCAGTGAAACTGCAGAAAGTTCCTAATTCTGCAGCTCTAAGCTTGGTTCATACTTTACACCTATATCCTGTCACAAGCACAGCTTTCAGTGTGCATCACTGCTGCTTCTGTGTCAAATCCAACTGACTGTTGCAGCTTGGATGCAGAAGAGTGTCTAATTTTGATAGCAAACAGCAATATTTCTTCTCTCCAGTTCTTCACGGAAACAGACAGATAAACACAAGCAGCAGAAATGAGTGAGGCAAGTGAGCTATTAACCTAATGGATAAAGAACGGGGAGCTCATGTGCTGGAGTTCAAATCTCTGGCGTATGGCTTTTGCAGCTCTACTTTACCCATTTGTTAAATTTCAAATACAGCTAAGAAACATTATAGCCAATTAGTTCCAGTAGGGCTATAAGGCTGTATATTTAAATACCCCACTTGTACTGCTTCCCTGATAAACTGAAATATGTCTCCTCTCTTTCCAGGCTGTTCCACAATAGCAGCTGTTTTTTAAATTCTCATTTGGGACAGGAGTTAAAAGTCCTTGAAAATTAAATTAAATTCATTCAATTAGGCTGAAGAAACATCTAAACCAACTATTACTTAGAAGAATTTTATATAGTTTATTTCTGTCAAATTGGAACTTTAAAGGGACTTCAAACTATGAAAACTGCTGTCGTGAGCTTAAATGGCAACTGTAATTTTAACTTTGTATTATTTATTTATTATGTTGTATCATGTACATTTATTAAGTATTATTATGTTCAGACATACAAAAATATACATTTCCTGTGAATCTGGAAAAAAAAAGTTCAAAAATAAACAGTACAGGGTTGCCTAAAGACTGTTTTGTAAAGATACCAAGTACATTTTCACTGTCCATCCACTGAGACTTACCCATAAAACTGTTATCTATGTTCTTCTGTCTCACATTGTTTATATTTTCTGCAACTTTGAATGTTAAAAATCAGCAGTACTGTCCTTTTTGGAATTTTGTAAGATATGTCTATTTCTTTGTCCGTCTAAAATATATCTTACAGGCTTGGACCTGAAGAACTTAACATTTAAAATGAAAGCATGCTTAACATACCAAATGAAAGCACAACAGAGAGAGACATGAGAGAATGCATAGTTGTCTTCTCTTACCAACCACAGAAAAAGGAGATGATGAAGGCATATTAAAATAAATAAATAAATATTTTTTAAAAAAGCCTGACCCCAAAAATTACTTACAGTCACATCCTTGAGAACACTTCCTCTTTGTTATTCCAGCCAAAGTTATGATGTTCTGATCCAAGTCAAACATGAAATGTCATCAATATTTTAAGTTTTAACTAGACTGGCATCATTTACCATAAAACATAGGTTACATATTGTATCTACTTATATATATATATGTGTGTGTGTATATATATGTCTTTGACAAAAACATTATATAAATATATATGTATTCATAGATACACATATGCACACATACATGTATACATACACAAATATATATATGTACATGTATGCATATATTGGGCAACCAAATGAGCTCTTTACTTGCTGGTAGGGATAGAGCATTTAGAGTTTATGACCTGCACCTACAGAAATATTTAGGACACTGACTACTTTTGAGTTGAAATCATCAAAAAATATCTTCCCAAACTCCTTGAAGCATTTGAGAGTCTCTGTTTTGCACAGGATAATTATTTTTTGAACTGATTCCCAGGGACCTTCTTTGATACCAAAACCAAGCAGTTTCTAAAAACCCACCCCAACAATTGCATCCTGCTGGAGTTCCTTCATCTTAGACCATAGTGTTTTAACAAATTCCTGTATCAGCCCTTTTCACAACACAAAAAAACCTAGAGGGAAGTAATTCACATGTGTTTTCTTTCACCAGAGATTCCTTAGTCAACCCATTGTCTCAGGTCCAAATCGATACAGACTGAGAGGGAGACAATAAAGAAATGTTAGGACAAAGAAGAAGTCTGCTGCCATGTAATGTCACTGGAGTCCTTGAAGACAGAAAAAAATGGACACCCAAGAACAGATCTCAAATTTATACCTCTGACAAACACGTTAAGTGTAGTAACTGCATTTCATATCTAATACACCAGAATAGAGACAGATGAGTTTAGCTTTACTTATACTGGTAAGTCATCCCACACTCTGGTTCTATTGTTCTCATGAGAACTTTGATAATTTATATCTTCTCCACATCACGGCACAGCAGAGGCCAGTGGCTTCCTGGGGCTGGGAGCTTCAGGGGCTCCCTGGGGGCTGCGAGGCAGGGCCTCACCAGCCAGGCCTGTCCCACCACCCCAGCCGGGGAGCAGGGCAGGTGGAGGGGCAGGCAGGGACAGCCCCAGCACTGGGCATCAGGCACTTCCCCAGGGATCGGGATGGGCCGAGGCTGGGCTGGTATGTCAGTCTGCAGGTGGGTGTCAGAATCAGGGCTGGTGGGGGGAACTGGGGTCAAGCACAGCCCGGGATGGCCAGGCAGGGCCAGGGGGACAGGATAGACCAAGGCCAGACCAGGACATCAGCCCATGGGTCAGTCCTGGGCCTGGATCAGGGACCACGGCTTCGCACAGGCCAGGCTGCAACACAGGGGTCTGTTGCTCCAGCGGGGGCCAAGCATCACTACCTCAGCCAAAAACAGACTCCATGGGCAGGGTATTGCCAGGCTGGTGCTGAGCTTCAGGATATGCTGCACAGATCATTTATTTTCTACAGACAGTAGCTTGATCTGAAGCCTTGCATGGTGCAAGTGATATACAGGTTGTTACCCACAGTCTCTAAATCCTTTTGGGATCTGGAAAACTTAATTACCTTAAATACAAAAAGACCCTAATTAGTTTTTTATCTCAAGATGGTATACTTAATATGAGAAGCAACAACTGACCATATTGATACAAATTTCCAATACTCAATTTTTTAATCTTGAAATTTCATCTTCAGTTTATTTTAAATTTTACAGAATTATCTTTTGTTCCTTTGATCTTCTCCAACTGTGCATGAAGGCAGTGCTTTGCTCCAAATCAAAGAACAAAACAAACATTAGCATCTGCTTCTGTAACAGCTGATTCCTACCTGCGGAAGAGAGGAAAGAGCTTCTTCTGAGATCTTGCTTGCAACTCAGCCTCAGATAGGCTGGGGACTATGCCTGCTTGATGTAATTATATGCCAGCTGACAGTAATTACATGTATATCTTGTAACTGAAAAAGGAAGCATATTAGAAAAAGTTATTTTTAGCTCTCCTTATCTTTTATCCCTGTTTTCTTATTTCTTCATTTATATGAGAAGTTTTACTTGATGGACAAAACCACCATGGGAAAGGTAACCGGTGGCTGGTTGAAAAAATAATGAATGGAGGTGAGTTATCATTAATGAGGAAAGGGTTGTGATGATAAAGAGAAGTGAAAGAAATATACTCTAAAATTTGTCCCAGTTTTTGTTTTCCATAAAAACTTGAGGTTATCAAATTTTGAGAAAAAAAATTAACTGTAAGAAATATTACAAGCCTTAGCTGAAAAAACTCACTAAATGTTTCAGTCATTCAGGAGAAACAGTTGTAACAAATCTTTCTGGAACATTTTAAAGTTAATAAAAGGAGAAGGGTTATTTCAGGTGTAACTAGTAAAAGAGTAGATCATGGAGAATGAATGATTTCATGTTTGAAACAGATCATGAGATGCACTAAAAAGCAACCTGTAAAACATGGCATACCTTAAGTGTCCCAAACAGTTTGAATTTCTACATTTGAAAATCTGTTCAAATACTACAGAGAAGTTTGGGGGGTTTTTTTTGTGAACTCATATCTTCAACATAGGTTCAAAAAGATTTATTTGTAAAACCTCTGCTAATATCCTCAGATTTTTTAAAGTTTTTTTTTAGTTTTTCAGTCTTCTAGATGGATATTATCAGCTTGATAAATTATTAGATTAGCAAAGTGTGCATGAGTGAGCAACTGACAAAATGTTAGAGTAACTAGACGCTTGGTAATACGTATGGAATTTTTCATTTGAATTTTATTGGCCTTTATTATGGGCATTAAATGTGTGCTCAGAGAGGAAATAAATGCTATGAGTTTATGTGCAGGCATAATGTAAAGTAACCATTACAAAAATCCATAGCTACAAACAAAGAATTATAGGAAACCATTAACAAAAAACAGTTTCTGTAATGGAGTTGTAGCTCACACATAAATTGAGCTTAGTGGTGTCACACTGTCCTGGTGTTCCTTTATCACCATGGCAGAAGTATTGGAAATTCTCCTTTTCAGTCTTCTTTTTTCTGTACTAAGAAAACCTTGTTCTTACAATTTTCATGGCTAGGTCACTTTTATAAAACTTTAATCATTCCTATTACTGTGCTTTGTCTTCTGTCTAGTTTGTCTTAATGCTTCCTGTAGTATGTTGGTCAAAACTAAGCACCCTATCCCACTGTTATCGTAGTACCACATGGTAGGACTCAGTAATAAATCTCTGTATGCTACATGACAGTGTTGTTAAAAGTATCCCAGAACCACATTTTCCTTTCAACAAGAGCATCACCAATTTGTGATTCTTTTTTAAAATCTTTCCATTTGAATGTTACTGACTGACAAATACTTCTTGTTTTATATTTGTATGTGTGATGTTTCCAAGCTAAGTGTGATTGTGTACTTTGTCTTTATTGCATTTCATAGTCTTTATTTCAGACTGTTTCTCTGATTTATGAAGATCATTCTGTCTTCTCACGTGTTTGGAAAACCTCATGGTTTTGTATCACCCATATAGCTTATACTTCTATTCTCAATGCCATCATCTCAGTCTTTCATGAAAATACCAAGTAATGCTTGATCAAGTACAGATTTCTGTGATCCATGGCATTTATAATGGAATTTGACAACACAATATCAATAACAGGTCTTTGTGCAGGTTTGAGGTTTCTTTTTGTCTTGTTTCATTTTAACTATGGCCAAATAAAACAGCACTAATTTAAAGAAAGCACAGATTTACCTTTCCTGTGCTATTGCTCTGGGGAGAATTTATTTCTGTAAGGCAAAATGCTCTACTTACACACACCAGGAAATGTCTTAGCCATTTATTAATGCTAGTGTCTCAGAATGATTCCCTTAGCAATGGATTATGATTCCCTGCAAATGGATTATACAGTAGTAAAAAGAAAGCATTTCCCACATACTATAAGAATTAGATATTCCATATAATGTGCTAAAAAGATTTATCTTGAATTTGTGATTCCAGAACTCATCATAATGCTACAGCTTATAAATTTGCACTGAGAAAAGAGAGCAACTGGTAATGGAATACATTCAGAATATGATAGGTAGAAAATTAACCTTATTCTGCTATTAAGTTGGTCATAGTCAATAGCTTTCACAAATACCATAAAGTGTCCCTAATTTCAATCTACATGTCCCAAAAACTAACATCTAGAATAAATTACTTTTTTTATTATTTTTATTGTGGAGCACCTTCTCCTTGGAATTACTGTTAAGGTCACATATAATAAAAATATGTCTAATATGTCTTTAAATTACAAAATGAATTTGATAAGGAAAGCAGAAGCCAGAAGGTAATGGTTCCAGATAAGCCTACATTTCAAATATATTTGACATACCAGCAAATTGTCTGGATAGTTCAGAAACTGCAAGCGCTGGGGAAGTATTTCACACTGCAAATTCATGGCCTTTTTGCTTGTTGAAATATAATTAATGACAATCCTATAGATCAGATACACATTGTTGAATTTCACAAAGAGGCTAATAGTTTCTTCATTTATGAAAATAGGTTGCTTTAAAATGCACAGCCTGAACCTCATTTTACATCCACAGGTTCTCAGGATCCATTCTCTTTCACACAACTTCAGGCATTTTTTCAATGAAAGACACCAGGACTACATCAATTAAAGAGTAATTTAAATATATATGCACACAATAGAGAGACAAAAGGAGAGAAGAATCAACTGTGAACAGAATGGAGTCTTTTCATCAATACAATACAATACATTATTTCTTACAGGATAAAATTCACTTTACCCTGAAAGCCCAAGTAATCATTGTGTGAAAGAAAATGTGTGAATGGGATGAAAAGATAAAAATCAGACACTCCTCAAAGTAAGCTAGGGTAGGGGGCTGTAGCGGAACTTCCCTGTGATAGCTATAGCAACTAATCCAACATAGGAATTAGGGCATCATTCATACTATGGCATATAGAGAGCTTGTTGCACTTTCCTAGGTTTTATTGCATGGTTTTTAGGCAGGTCTGCTCAGACCACCTAGGCTGCTTTTCTTCCTGACTTAGGCTTGATACATCATAATATATCCCTCCTGCCCTGGGCTCCCTACTACTTCTTTGTGCCATGATTACAAGACCATATTACAAGGGGTTTCCATTTTTGTAAGTTATGTTTCTCTCTATCCAGTTATAAAACCAGAGTTTCACTTTACACTGGATTTTGAGACTTCCAAAGCTATTCCCAAGCAATTTGGACCCTCTCCTTTAACAAAATTTGATTCTGACTAGAGATATATGTGTATTGTCTATATACTTCTTTGTGCCATGATTACAAGACCATATTACAAGGGGTTTCCATTTTTGTAAGTTATGTTTCTCTCTATCCAGTTATAAAACCAGAGTTTCACTTTACACTGGATTTTGAGACTTCCAAAGCTATTCCCAAGCAATTTGGACCCTCTCCTTTAACAAAATTTGATTCTGACTAGAGATATATGTGTATTGTCTATATACTTCATATGAGAAGATGGCATAGGTAACATGCTAATTTACAAGCCAGATTTTGCCTTGGAAGTATGGAAGTCTAATTTTCTAATGTCTCATTTTGTCATGGTCTTGTTACACAGAAGGAAATATCACTTACAGTTATTCAGCCAAATGCAGAGTCTTCATGTTTTATCTATCAATTTCCATTAATTAATGTAAAATGTGAATAATCATGGAATTTGGTCCATTAGGATAAATCAGACCCATGACAACTGTAGAAAAGTAATGTAATCACCAAACTAATATTGTACATAATAGATGTTTGTGAAGATTCAGTCTTCTGCCAAATACTGAAAGTTCATCCACTCACCACTCCTTCATTCCCTTTTTTCTCCTTCATTTTTTTTATTCGTCCTTAAATATGCATTTGTGAAGAAATCAATAGTACACAGCTACAAGACATCATATAGACACTGCAGCTCCATGTTTTCTTACAAAGTGCTGTTGATCCTTATAGTGTTTGATATGTATCTGATACTGATATCTGTAATCCTCATGATTACATTTAAAAGTAAAATACAGATGTTTTCTGATAACCTCAGAGAAGACTTTTCAGCAATGTTTGGATGTAGATTACCTGTGATCAAAACCAATAGAAAAGACAATGGAGTTTTAAGAAAGGCAAACGGCTGATGTTTTCTTTTGGTGACTAGGAAATTTTGATTTGGTTTTGGTTCAGGACTTCTTTCTCCATATCTCCCAAGCCATGCGTGTTAAAAAACAGGTTTTTGACCTTTGTGAATTACATTATAAATTGTTACAGACAAACATTGGCCAGTGAGTAACTTGCATCCCTGCATGCTTACTTGATTTCTTGTTCTGGTACAAATGAGAGGCATTACAAAGTCATAGTAATGGTCTTTCTAAGGAAGACTGATATTGAACGAGCAGATACTTTACACTTGGATTGGTTTTCAAGTTTTGTTCTCAAAAGAACACAAACTGCTGTGAATTGACTATAAAAGGACTTGGCATATAGCTGGCAGGAGGTATGATGCATAGAGGAAGACGAGAAGACACACCAAGGTTAGAGGATTTTGTTCTCAAAAGAACACAAACTGCTGTGAATTGACTATAAAAGGACTTGGCATATAGCTGGCAGGAGGTATGATGCATAGAGGAAGACGAGAAGACACACCAAGGTTAGAGGAATGGGGTGCTAGCAAGGGCCCTCAGCCTGTTGCTCTGAGACTTGCTGGCTACACTGGAACACACCTGAAGTCTTACGGAGATGAGCCAGGGGCTCCTGAGGTAATAGGAGCCAAGAGGGAAACACCAGTGAAATACCTCAAAGGAACTAAGGGGTGTTCCTCTAAGAAGGTGGCATGGCTGACAGCCCAGCTGAAGTGCTTCTACACCAATGCACGCAGCATGGGCAACAAACAGGAGGAGCTGGAAGCCACCGTGCTGCTAGAAAGC
>NW_008794542.1:2534751-2553080 GCF_000699145.1 Aptenodytes forsteri | reverse complement strand
TAAAGATGAGGACAGACTTTTTAGTAGGGCCTGTAGCAACAGGACAAGGGGGAATGGCTTTAAACTAAAGGGGGGCAGATTTGGACTAGATATAAGGAAGAAATTTTTTACGCTGAGGTGGTGAAACACTGGCACAGGTTGCCCAGAGAGGTGGTGGATGCCCCATCCCTGGAAACATTGAATGTCAGGTTGGCCGGGGCTCTGAGCAACCTGATCTAGTTGAAGATGTCCCTGCCCATGGCAGGGGCATTGGACTAGGTGACCTTTAAAGGTCCCTTCCCACCCAAACTATTCTATGATTCCGTGACTCTATGATATTCTTTAGAAAGCTGATCAGTTTATACAGCCTTGTAAGTTCTAAGTAAAATTCTGTTTATTATCTGAGATACTGAATTCTGATACCTGCCAAAGAAAGAATGTCTATCCATTCTTCCCCCACTATCTCTTCATTCTAGAAAACAGAGTTTCAATTGCAAAATACATTTCAATTTGAGATTTGTCATAAGTTTTTTTTATGGACTAATCCACCAAACGCTCCTTACTTCTTCAGAAGCTGAAATGGTTAGAAAGGGATACACAATTAATTTGGCAAGAAATACTCTCTCATTAGTTTGGGGTTTTTTTGGCATACCTTTCTAATTATTTGGGGTCAAAAATTGCCAGTTTTTCCAACATTCTGAAACTTCTTTTAACAGTCTGCTCCACATCAAAATCCTGACATTAGCTTCTCATTTATATTTCTGCACTGCCTCTGGAATTTTTCTGTATATCATGACACTTTCATTAAATTTTATTGCTATTTTTAAGAAGTTATTGCTTATTAGAAAATGTTTATTACAGTGTCATGTGTAAAGACAGAAGATGGAAGTGTTTGAAAGTCTTTTGTTCCTCCAGTGATGGAAAAGCCACTGCCTTTGAAAATAGAGCAGAAGAAACTGTTTTAAGACTGTGACTTCCTTGCTGTACCTACTTTTAAATTTTTTCTTTCTCTTCTTTCTGTGTCTTTGGGGTCCTGGGAAGGATTCAGAAGTGGCCAGAAAGTGGAGTTTAGGAATTTTTGCCTGGTAGGGATCTTCTGGATCATCAGAGTCCAATTCTTCTCAATCATAGGCCTCACAATGCATTTTAGTTTTGACTTTTGTCTATAACATCAAGTCCACATGCCCTCACATACCGTCCACCACCCTGTGCTCTGTAGCGAACTTAGGTCCCACAATTATAAACACAAGCTTATAATTCTAATTTGCCATTAGAAAACAGCAGGAGAGTTGAGGAACATTCCTGGTATCCTAAGTCCCTGCTTTAGCAGGAATTTTATAAGTAAGATGACCAGATAAATCAAGGAAGCAGTCAATCTCCCATACTACAGATGAAAGCACATGCAAAATATCCAATATCAATAAAATATAAGTCCCTGTCAGCAAGACAAGAGGAAAAATCCCTCTTTTAACTCCAAATCTAGAGATCAATTTAACTGTGGGCACGCTAACACTGTTGCAATACACTAACAGCCTACCTGGCATATTTTAATATGATTTACAGATCAGCTCACTCCTTTCTGCACACTGTCTCTAGCAGAGGCTTATTGTCAGGACTTCATAGGAAGGTGAATTCTGAATTCCTCCATGCTCTTCACTGCCCTTGCATACATAAAGTTCAGGCTGAGCATAAGTAGAAACCATTGTCCTGGTTTCGGCTGGGAATTAACTCTATCCCAGCTGAAAACCAGCACACCATAAAGTATGGATAAACTTTTATTTTTCCTTTCAAGGAATGAACAATTATAGAGGACTTTTAGGAAATCTGTATAGTAGCTGCACATGTTTGGGGTACTGATTCTCTATTGCTAACTAGTCCAGATCCATCTAATAACTTACTCATGTGTGGTGGTACCTCAGAAGGATTAGATATCTGAATGCAGAATTGAATCATATCCTTCATGTGCCTGCTGACCTCAGAAACACCTAAACACTGCAGTGGCCCTAGCTTCTGACACTGAAGGTTCTTAGGTCCCTCAAATTCCCCCCCTGTATATACTTTCTGGTGTTTAGGATCTAATTTGCCCTGAAGACCACCAGAAGTCATAAAAAAGACATTTTTCCACCTGTCTTCTATTGACAGGGTCTGACCTGATAAAAGTGCTCTGAGAATATCTCAACATAGGGCTTCTAAACATATAACACCTTCTTTAAACATATTATGATTGCTGTTTCTACTCAGTATTTTAGCTTCAGAATATTTCTGTAGAGTCTAAAAGATGTGATTTCAGTCTCTGTGTCTGAGGGGGTTCTAACAAATATGTCCAGTTTTTCAATATGTCCAACTGTAAAACCTAAGATGAAACAAATTCGAGAGCAAGCACAACTCAAATTTATAGCTTTAGCGTATGCCTTTGGGAGATGCAGGTTAAGTCTTTTTACAAAGCATACAGGATTCAAGTCTTGAAGAGAAAGAAGAATTTAAGCAGTGCTCTGTCCTTTTTGGTTTTTATTTACTATTTTAGTGGTTCCCTCTTCAGCTTATCACAATTTTAAACACCTAATTTCTAAAAAAATGATCAGTCTGGATAAGTGCCTAACCTGGATGTTGATTAGCCAGTTTGGCACGCTGTGACATTAAGAAAGGACCATCATAAATGCAGGGGACTTTTGACATTAATCTTTGGGGAATACACCAAAAGGTGGTGTTATGGACCAATGTTAGTGTTGAAGTATGATTTGCTTCCATTGTGTTTTCTAAATCTCATAATCATTAATGTTTCTGGGGTTCCTTACTATAATCTGAGAACCTTGATAAAAAAATACATTTTTAATAATTTATAATGCAGGGAATGCAGTGCAATAAATTCTAAAATAAAATGCAATCGTACCATGCTAAGTTGAACACAATAAACTGTCCCATTACAAATAATGGAAGATGAAGAATGAGAGGGAGTATTAGAGGAAACCAGAGTGAATATTCAAAAGCAAAGAAAAATATATAGTAAAAGTCTGTTGTGACCTTGAAACTTGACTGAGTTCATTACAGTTATTTTGTTGGGGGTGGAGGGGTGGAAAGGTATTTTTCCCCAAATGCAAGAGCCAGTTTAAAAAAATATTACTGTCATTTAGAAAGGTATTAATGAGCTTCTCTTATCCCGAGTTAGTTTTATCAAGTATGGTATTGAAATCTTATACTAATCTAGAGCTTAAGTGAAAGACTTTTTTAGCGCAGCTTACTGGATATTCTCCTAAAATAAGCAGCACAGATTCCTTTTCGATTGATATAAAGTGGACATTGATGCAAATTAAGCATAATTTATACTGTTGTCTTTTTCCTCCATATCAGCTTCTTAAGTTTTATGAATCATATGGTGCTTTTTTGTTTTCTCAGAAAACCTTAAATACCCAAGACCCAGAGATTTCATATACAAGACCTCTATCCTATTAGTTTTAGGTCCTATAAATAGCTGTTAGATGTTCAAACATTCACACAAAAGAAGAATCACAGTTGTTTCAGATTAGTATCAGCAACTAGGTTTGTACTTTATATAGAATTTTACATTATTCTGTCTCTCTGATTTTCTTATATTCACTACAAACTTTTCACTCTACTCATATCAGGGAAAGGAGGAGGGGAGAAAAGCAGCAGAAAAGTATCTATTACTGCCTTGTATAATATCTCAAAATTGCATGCTGAATTAGTAAGATTTGCTCAAAAACAGTTTTTAGAAACTGAAGCTATGTCTGAGCTGTCTGACATGCCCTATTCATCTAACATTTATGTAACACTTACAGGGTTACTACCATTGCATATTTGAACAAAATCTCATTTTGTACTGACAGCTTTCTCTTCAACAGATAACAGAAGATGGCAATGTGCCCTCCTAGCCATACAGTGTTGTAAGCTTAATTACTTTCTGCCTGGTCTCATCTTGCACAATCAGTACAACTACAGTTATTCTGAGACCTGATTTGTTGTTTCTTTGTTTTATTTGTACCTAGACTTTGGCCCATGAAACAAGCCCAACTTCCTGTATCCTGTGCCAGCTTCAGACATTACAAATGCTTTTTCTCTCTGCATGCCCATTGTAGAGTCTACCAGAAATTCTCAGAGAAATCAGAATGATGGGGTTTACCCCACTCCAGATGAGAAGGGAATTGAATTTATTTTCTTGCTTCTTGATCATCTGTACCTCATAAAGCTATCTTCTGTAAATGATATGAACTTCCAACCATGTGTAGGTCTGGAAGCATTCTGGGGTGGGTCCACATCCTGTTGGTATGCACTGGCTTTTTCTTCCAATAGGCTATTTTGCAGAAAAAAAAGCTTTTGTTCTGCATTTTTATGAAAGTGAGATAATGAGCTAAACAGACTAAAGCAGTTCTGGGTCTGCACAGAGGAAGAGCTATAAAAAACAACAGATCTTTACAATCAAAGACTGAAGTTCCTAATGTGTCTACGCAGCAGCTAAGAGGATGATGGGGGAGACTGAATCATTACTTCAGATTCAGGTTTCTCGGTTATCACTATAGATATTTAGAATTCTTTTAGTTACCTAATTCTTTCACTGAAGTGCCCTCCTGCAGAGAGGAAGTTTGCTACTGTGCAGGGCAATGAGAGTCTCTATTTTTAATGATTAAAGATAACTTCTGGCTCTAAGTAATATTGTGTTCCTTTTCTGTATGGTAAGTTAGTTTCTAAAAAATTCTTGGTCTCTGTTTTGGGGATTAAATATTAATTTTGAATCTGCTGAAACTGAGGCTTAACTCATTTATCCACACATTTTTTGACATACTGTAGGGTAAAGAAGGTATCTGCATGGGGTGGCAGATATTACAATGTCTGTAGGAAACTTACACACTTCCAAGGTTGGATCTGGGGACCAGAGAGTTTTCATACTGTCAAATGGTGTTAGACATCTATATATGACCAACTGACTCAAGTCCTAAGTGTTAAATAGTATTTTAATGATTTTTAATCCTATGTAAAACCATTGTTTACAGTTTCTATTATTCCAAAGAACTAATTTAGAATAAGCCTCTGCTTTGAGGAGAAATGTAGCTCATGATGAACAGCTGTTATTTTAGTTCTAAGTCATAACATGAATAAACTATTCCCTGTATAATGTATGATGCATCTTTTCTTCTTACAGTCTTAAATATTGTTACCCTGGGTGAATATGTGAAAACTGTTGAGCCTTGAAAGTGTCATTTACTGTTTCTGACTGATAAATTAGTTAAAATAAACTGATAGTGTTTTAAATAATTACATTATATGCTTGTGCTGAGGAAAGTGTGATTGAAGATAAGATGGCACTTCCTTTCTCACTTTCTTTCTACCTAGGGATGCCTTAATTTTATTTTTTATTTTTTACATCCACTTATGCCTTTACTACAGGGAGAGAAGAGTTCTCTACAAGGCTCTCCAATGACCTCTGTCCAGCTAGCTCAAACAATGGCATTGACATTGTGGAGTTGTGGCTAACGTGGAGCACTACCTGTTGCAGAAAGTGTTTTAGGACAAGCCTAACAATATAGGAGTTTCAGAAGCATTTTGTCAGGGACAAATGAGTCAAGCTATTATTAGCCAGAGTTACTGGCTAATTCATTTGACTGGTTTGTGCTGAATATAACAAAGAGGAAATTTAGTGCTTTGGGGAGCTATGAAACATATACAGTTTCCTGTGATATGTGTTTTTACCATTATTTGATCAATTGAAGTCCTGTAGAGATCTTTAGTGTGGAACATGAAATACCCTCAGACAGAAAGGTCCCCCTGTTTTTAGTGAACCTGCTTGTGGAATTCAGCACCGTGGACTCAGAAGTAAAAAAGTAGAGATGTCTCTCTATACTGTAAGCCTGAGTAAATACCACCTTTCCAAAATGATGACAAGTGCTTAACTGTAATTACATACATTTCTAATGCATTTTTTATCTGCTGCAAACCCTGGTGCAAGGTTTTTATTTTTTTACTTATTGTAAATCTTGGGCTGAACTTTTCTCCTTTCTACAGTGTGATAACTTCAAACTTATCCTCAGTGTCTTGCTGATACCAATTCTGACCCCACAGCATCCTGCTGAATTGCATGAGGCCCTGCAAAGTAGCTTTTATGTTTTAAGGTACAACTACCATAATCTTTTAAGCTATCTGATAAAATTTTAATCCCTCTGCCCTTCTTTTTTAGAAGTCTGCCCAGGAAAGATGCCTTGACAGCATCTTATTTTATTTACTTTTCCCGAATCCCTATCTCTGCCATGTTTAATCGTTTATCTTCTTCCTCCAGTTTTCCTCCCCCTCCCCCTCACTTCAATCTTTTCTTTCCATTCAGCTTACTGTGGCTGAAGTCCAGCTTTGCCTTATCCTAATTATTGTGCAGACTATATTCTGTTATCTAAACACACTCTTTGTCTCCTCAAATGCTCCTGTACTTTATCATTAGACTCTCTCGATATCATCACTACTTGTGCTTTTCCTGTCTTGATTATTTGATCATTGATGACAGAAAGGATGAGCCGCAGTTTATTAGATTTATTCTGTAGGCCATGTTGTTGCTAGGTGATACCCCCTAGCCACTGCTATAAATATTTAATAATCTTAAGATTTAATTTTCTTGTTACTTTTCATTTAAATAGTGTAAGGCACCTGGACTTCAATGATTTAAAGTGCATTATGAAACTATTTGGATTAAGAGAGAATTCTGATTGGCTGCTAGATTATTGCTAAGGGATGGATTAATTTGTATGAAGCACACGGTTCTGCACTGCTGTTCAGTATTTCAAACTGCTAACCTCCTCTTTTTCCAACAGTTTGACATACTTTTTTTCAGAATAGAACTGTTAGGGGAGAATAAGGCACAACTAAGCAAGCTATTTAGTAATCATGAGGTAACACTCAAGAAGGATTGAAAGTATGAGACTGTGCTGAGTTGTATGGTTGTCCTATGGTAATCACACTCCTTATCTCACCTTACTGCTTAATATTCATCCAAGTAAAATTAACTTCCTGATGCTAATTGACTAGTGCATGATCTTGCAAACGTTCCTGTGTGAAATACAGTACCATGAGTGTATACATGAGTATATTATGGTAGTCATTATGAGAGTATCTGCATAAAGTCGTAGTCATTTTAGTCTCTGGTTTGCTTTGTAATTAGGAAGAGAGTTATCTGGTTTAAATCAAGATTTTTACCAGAAACTGGAAACAGAATAAAAATTGAGTGAGTAATGATTCTTCCGTCACTTCAATATTTGAAGGTGTTGACTCTAAACTTCAATCAATCAATAGTGAAGGTTATATACATTTTATAATAAATAATAATGTCTATTACTCTTAGCTGAATTCGTCCTCTGTAATTAACAATTTTATATGTTGATTCCTTGTGATTGATTTAATTAATAAAACCACAAACTACAGTAACATTTCATGGTTTTTTATCCTTTAAATTAGCTGTTAGGCTATATTAGTTTTTCACAGGATACCTGTTCAGCAAATTCCTTCTCATTTCTGTCATCATCAGGAACTCCTTGGTTGTTTCTTCCCTGAACTTTTTTGTCATTCACTCTTTGTCGCTTCTTTCCTGCCGCTTACCTGCTCTTCAGGGCAGAAAACATATCCTGTCTATCACATAGAAAGCAGAGTATAAATATGTAATATGATGTCAATAATGTTTTCTACCACTAGAAAAATGGATATTTTAAAGGCAAAAAGAGGTTAGGAGACCAAAATTTGCAGAAATTTGTCTCACACATTTTTCCAGCATATTTTCCACTAACAAAGATTGCAGTAGTGCCTAAAATTGCCAGAGCTACCTAATATAATTTTCTTCCATTTCCTATCTCAAACATTCATAACTGGAGGGATATTTGTGGAACAACTGTTTCCAAAGCAGTCATTTATAGTCTGGGACTATTACTTACAAATCCATAATGAAAAAAGTTTCATCTATTTTTGTTTTAATTGGGGCAGCTTAACTGATACTACTATTTTGTCTTGAAGAAATGTTATGGCCAAGAGGATGAGACTCAGCTGCACTCAGAAACCTCAAACTCAAAATTAGATTCTAAAAAAAGCTTTGAAATGTTTGAATCCAAGGCACGCAAACTGTTAGTGTAGGTTTTGCAAAGTAGTTAGTCTGAAAAGACTAATACTTCTTTTCTGAATTTTTATGACCGTCTTAAATGAAAATATCTCTCAAAAGTTTCACTGCTGCTATCAAAATATGATTTGCCTGTAGCTGAATTTACTGTCTAATTTAGAATATATCCTATTTAATTTCTAAAATATCTGAAAGGACTTTGTATTTCACTTTGCTTTCAATTATGTAATTCCAGTTGACTGGAAGAAATGAAAATAAACAATACAAAGGTGCAAATTATTCTGTGATGATATCACAGACATGTCTGTTCCTTTACTCTGATATTCAACTCTGATTGCAAAAGGTATGGGTCTGGGAATAAAGTCTTATTTCAAGTATCTTGATTCCAGTACATAAAAATGAAGAAACTTAGCTACATCATCCGTCTTGGAATTTTTCAGTTGCCTTCCCTTTCATAATATTTTGATTTTGGTGAAATTCTAGATAACACATTCAAAATGTGAATGCTTGTCAGAACACAGTTCTCAGAATAAATTTTTACAAAAATTAAAATAGTCATAGATGTATTTTTATCACAACAATACAGTTGTTATGGGCAGGTATTCAGGGTCATTTGCATTACTGAAAGTAACTTCAAGGATGTTTTTCTTCTGAAGAAGAGTATGTAATTAGATTGTTTCCAGGGAGGCTTTTTGTGTCTATTATTGCAGTAAAGCTGAGTCAACTTTCTCTAGGCTCCATTGTGTGGAAATAAAAACCTATGTTCTGTATTTTGACTTTTCAGTCATTTTAGTTCCTCCCACTTTTTCTCCAGTAAACTGACTCTTTCTGAAATAGTTTCCATTTTCTTTTCTTTTTCTTATCTGACATTTTTTTATTCCTTTTTCATCGCTTCTCCTCCTCTTGTCTTCTTTCACTCATAAGAATTGAAACCTGAGTGTTCTGCTACATAGGTTCAATACATGGCTATCAACCCATTTGTGCACGAAAAATGAAGTAACATATTCTGTTACCTCAGAAATATTTTGACAAATTATTCTTCTTCTCAAAACCCCATATATGTATTGAATGAAGTGACTCAAAATCATGATGAATTTCTTTATTAACGTCAATGGATTATACATTTCCAAAGTCTTTAAATAATTAACTATAAAATATTATTATATTTTCTTATATTATTAATTTGAATTTTTGTTCAGTTTTATTTAAAAATCAAACCTTTAATTTTTATTTAAATAGCCTTTCCACTCTACACTTCTTTATTAACACAATTTTTCAGTTTACAAAGGATACAAAATACATTTTTTTTTAAGAATTACATTTGACACTGACTTTTGGGTCAAAGTAAAAATAAAAGAAAATAAGATAATATCTTCATATTGTTTCTGTGGACTGTTAATTGCTCTTGATCTTACTTTTAGATATTTGTCATTGTTTTCAATGAGCAAAAGTTCAAACACATTTTGTTTAGGTCTGTGCTCTCATTTAGGTTAAATCCTTGTTTCATAACCCTGTCAGTATAAAGGAAGCATAAAATAAACACATTTTAAGGCCAATTATGTTGGTACAGGAAAATAAAGTAGCCTTTTAATCTAAATGATGTGGGCCTCATGTTTGTTGTTTCACCCAGACATTTCACTTCAAAGCTATCTATTTTTTCCCTCCTATTTTGTCTTCTTTTCTTGCTTAGTCCACTTAAGGGCTTTTGAAATATTACTGAAATATCCAGTTTACTGAGTACATTATTAAAAGTATTGTATAAATACTATTCTTTCTTACTAAGATATGTCCAGAGAAAAGAGGAAATCCCTGAGCCATAAATATTGCAGATATTTAAGGGATTGTAGTGAAAACTGGATGAAATCAACATGAAGCCACAGAGAAAAAATCAAATCTGGCCAATTTTAATTGACAATTGGGGCAAGAAGGTAGCGCATTTAAAACAGAAACAAACTATATATTAGTATTTTCACAATAACAACACTGTTCTTAACATACAATAACAAGCATAAGAAAGGCAATAGAGAGGGGAAAAAAAGTTTGTAAAAAGAGGATAAAATTGATCAGTTAAGTGGAGTTAATGGGAAGTTTTCTCTGAGGTCAGTTGGCCCTGAGGTGAGAGACATAAAACGCTGAAGAAAATGTTCAAAATCATAAACAGTCTTCAGGGGCAGAGCCACAAAGGAATTAGGCAGACATCCCACCAAATGGGTCATTTAAGTAAGATGTATATCTTTACTCAAGACATTTCTGAATGTTTAATCCTTACTAAAGGTGCAAATGTAGAAAAATAAAATTACAGAAAAAAATTCAGACATGTACTTGAAAACATAGAAAGAAATTAAACTGGAAATGTGTAAATGAATGAAATTCAGACCTTAGTATAGTGTAGCGATACAGCAAACCAAAATATATGGGGGAAGCACGCAAGATGAAGAAAAAAATCCCCCCAAAATGAAGAAAACATGGGAAAAATATAGCATAAGAACAAAATATCTCCATATTTTTATTTTGGTTTATTAAAGAGAAGGCAGAGAATTCATTTCATTATGGTGCATAAACATTTCCATGTGGGAAAAATAATAACTGCTAAGGGACTCTTAACCTAAGAGATTAATACACTCAGTATAAAAGGCAGAAACATTCAAATAAGTAACTTGGCAGAATTCTTTAACACTAACAGTATTTTATCTCTGGAAAAATTTACTAAGAGAGGTACTGAATTTTTTGTCACTTGAAGTTTCTATATATTTGTATATCATGTAGCCTGAGGTTCAACACAATTTATTAGTCTCAGTATGCTGTAACTGGGTAATATTCAAGGGCCTGTCTTAATTTAAAGGTCAGACAAGATCATCTAGTCATCACAAATATATATAAATACAGTCAGGAGAGAGCTTAAAAAAATTACCACATCATAGTAAGAAAGTAATTAGATAAATACCAACCCTTATCTTTACATAAATAAAAAAACTCAACAAAAGTAATAGAAAATAAATAAAGCAGATGGGATAAGGCAGAAGCACAACAAAAATTATATCCATTGCATAGTGCTTGACGTTTTCTGTCAGGGATTAGAATCCCATTGTACTGGATATAGCAAAAAGAAATAACACAAGGATAGAGACTGTCCAGATGGTTTATATTCTAAACAATTGACAAAACACAACCACTGAACAAACAGCATCTGCAGGGGAAGATAAGGTTACTGTCCAGGCAGACATGTGTGAATAAATTAGATGTGACAGTGGCTCAACTGTCATACGTGGTCATCAACCTAATCAATGGCAACATAGCAATTATTTATAGCAATATTTTGTTACATATTTTCCCTTATGTTTAAGACAGCCAGTTTAATTAATTGTATTTGTCTATACCCCATGGCACGCAAAAGTAAAATTTCATGGTCATGTCTATTTATCATTTTCAGGCTTACTAATGTAAATTAACATTCACAGATCAAAGGATGACCTTGATTTCCACCAATAGATTTTCCCCTGTGATTGCTTTAATGTTTCAGGTAAAGAGATCTACTGATCACCAACGCTTCCCTAGATTTGTTGACCACAGGTTAGCATTACAAACCCTTAACTCTGATGTGCCAATTTGATAACTAACCTCTGCATTTGTTATTCGTATTCTCACTACAGATATGATCATGTCATCTTCAAAGCCATCTCTTCATTTTGTCAAAATATTTCACCTCAAATATGCACTATAATCTGATAATAACGGGACCTGCTCATGGTGAGATCAACTTTTCACCATGACAGAAGAGAGACAAAACTTCTGACCAACATTTTCATTAAATAGCTCTAAAGGTAACAGCTAATCTGAATAGATTTATAGTAGCTAAGCAGAGCGAAGGATGAAAAGCTATAAAACTGTAACAATAAATATAACAATATTCATTAATGACTTGAGAAATAATGCTTTTTTCTCTATAATTATACCATAAGCTGACAAGCATTCTGGAATTTTGCTTCAGGGTTTACTTAGCAAAGAAGATATTTATTACCGCATAAAGAGTTAGTAAGCATTCTTAGCCCATTGTCAAAAAATGATATGCCTAAGGGGAAATTTCAGACAGAAAACAGAAATCTAATAAGTTCAGCATTTACCTACTTCATAAACTGTTATACCCACCAGTTAGATTACTATTTTGATCAAAATTTTTACTAATGAGCAATAATAAAACTCTTTTTAGAATCCATGCCATTCATGGTGTGACATCAATGTAAGACTGAAGATTGAATTCGTTCATTTGAGTATGTGCTGAGTTTTGCTGGGAGTTCATTTTCTTCACAGTAGCTAGTATGGGGCTGTGGTTTGGATTTGTACTGGAAGCAGTGTTGATAACACAGGGATGTTTTAGTTACTGCTGAGCAGTGCTTACACAGAGTCAAGGCCTTTTCTGCTCCTCACACCACCCCACCAGCGAGCAGGCTGGGGGTGCACAAGAAGTTGGGAGGGGACACAGCTGGGACAGCTGACCCAAACTGACCAAAGGGATATTCCATACCATATGACGTCATGCTCAGCATATAAAGCTGGGGGAAGAAGAAGGAAGTGGGGGACATTTGGAGTGATGGCGTTTTGTCTTCCCAAGTAACCATTAGGTGTGATGGAGCCCTGCTTTCCTGGAGATGGCTGAACACCTGCCTGCCGATGGGAAGTAGTGAATGAATTCCTTGTTTTGCTTTGCTTGTGCATGCACGGCTTTTGCTTTACCTATTAAACTGTCTTTATCTCAACCCACGAGTTTTCTCACTTTTACACTTCTGATTCTCTCCCCCATCCCACCAGAGGGGAGTCAGCGAGCAGCTCTGTGGTGTTTAGTTGCCGGCTGGGGTTAAACCACAACAGAGTAGAAAGTGTGTACGACTCTAGAAAATAGATTGTCTCTTTCCTATCCCTATTTTCCTCATATTTATTGCAATATATCAGGATGCATCCACAGGCTATGTACAAAACCAGTGGAGCTAGAAGTAATTCACAAGGTCTTAGAATTATCATTTGTGAAACCATACATAAAGCCATACTCTTTGATAGCTGTGAAGGATGCAGTGGTGATTTGAATACATGTTTTTATTTTTCATAATAATAATCTAAACACTGCAGTTATTTCAGATATCACATGTATTGATGTATTGTTTCTGAAAAATGGTGAGTACTTTTTAATACAAAAGGCTTTAGTTTTTAGTACATAAGGTTTTAAGGCACCATAAAATCTATTTAAAGACAAGATTAAAATATATTCTTTTAACAGCCATTTTCTCATATAACAAAAAAAAGAAAAAAAAAAACTGTGATAAGTTTTCCCAGATGAATTGTATATGCTAATCAAAAAATCCTGCAAATCACTGAGTGTTATATACAACACTATATTTAGTAAAAAATTCTTTTTATATAATTAAAATATTTATCACTTTTTTTAGAGCCAGAGGAATTGGTATTCATATTTTCAGATTAGATTAACACGCTCTGTTTCATCATAGTGTATTTGTAGAATTTAATCACAGTTCTATTAAATTTTGATTCCTCTACATACAAGATCACCATTAGCTTCTTTATATTGGGAAGTTTAACATGCTTTACTGTTTTTATGTTAGAAGAATGTTAGGGCATTAGGGCCAAGGAGATATTTAGATTCATATTTCTTCTCTCATAAGAAAACCACAGATAACAACATAAAGTAGAGAAGTAATCTATGTACTTTTGTATGAATTCTTGACTGAATCTTTTTAAGAAGTGATATTTCTAAAATTGCCAGACAAGATAGGTGTTATTGGGAAGTTTCTTGAATTCTGAGGTAACATTTCTTATTTTAATTCTCAGAACTCCTGAAAATCTGGGGAGTTCATTTTTCATCCTCTGAAATGGTATTTTAAGAAAATCTATGTCACATTATCTCTTTAGAAACCCAGAAAAGCATGTGTATGGTGAAGCGAGCTCATACCTAATCCTTGTAGTTCAGGTGGAAAGAGCATTCAGCCTGCTTTTGGTTCACTTTTCCCCCTCTCTTTGCAAGCAGGAATAGTCAGCATGAAATAGGGGATTTACCTTTCATTCTTAACACATATTTTCACATCCACTTGGAGATTAGCCAAAATATCAAAAGCACAAGAAAGCACTGAAGAACTGCTGAGGAAATAGTCATAAACATTTGGAAGCCCATATTCCCTCCCCCCCTTTCTTCTCTGAAAAACTCTTTGGAAACCTACATTCTAGGTCACCTCCTCAACATGGAAAAGTACTATGAAATCTAATGATGATCCACAGAAAATACAGACTGTTACAGAAATTACTGCAGAACAATAGATTTAAATATGACCCTGTTAAAAAAATTGTTTCATGAATTGAAAGTATGTTACGTGTTGCTGACTATAAATTTAGTATAATAAAAATTTATTTTCCCATCTTTTTCATGTTAAGTAGTGTCATTAACATCCGTAGGACAATCTAAATGGGTAAGGTAAGCCAGATTTGTCTCCAGTTTATTTACTTCTCTGACTTATTTTAATGCAAATATCTTCGAAGACTTTGTATAACCACTTCAAAAATTTATACAGAACCTCAAGAGAGGTTGTGTAATTTTCAGTTCACTGAACCAGAGAATAGTCTCTCAAAGCTGTTTCAGTGTTGTCATTACTTGCACCTACAAAAGAAACAGTAGAAACAGTGATGAATCAAAGGCAGAAACAAGAATAAATAAGCAAATAACTTCATAAAGAAAAGCTTTCAGAAAGTGCCGATTCAACATTTTTCTGTGTTCTAGAAAGTTTTACCTATGGTAGATAACCGGAACTTAATTTCAGCATCTGAAATACATTTAGTGTCTTTCAATAGATTTCATCACTTTGATACAATAATAATCAGACAATCTGATTTTAGTCTTAAACTTTTTTATTAAAGAACCAATCAGAATAAACACTTTTCTGAACACCATAAATTTAAATCTCACCTAGACTGCAGTTTCCAAGCCTACATAAATTAATGATGTATCTAAGGAAGCTGTAGGTTTGACGACTACTTGTGTGTATGCTTTTAAATAAGAATACAAACAGACATTTTTTCCTTAGAGAATCAGGTCTTTTGAAATCTGTGTTTTACTGACCTGAAGGCTGCATACATCCAAAAGGATGGTTTCATGAAAATTACATTAAAGAGGAGCTTATGTTTCAAGAAAATTATACTTTGACCACAAATTACTGACTGGCTGCAGTTATGTTTGACTAAATCTAATTTGAAGCATCTTATTTTCTGTAAACGAGAATTCCTTAGCAATATGGTTTTTGCAAGAAAAAAAATTAACCCTTTGAATTATATATCCTATGAAAGTTTGAAAATATTCTGCTTTTTGTATTTGCTGTACACTAATTCAAAGTAACTAGTCAGGACTCTATATCCTATGATGCCATATGTACTTGCGTATACACATATATATGTGTGTGTATACTCACATAACAAATGCTGCCTATATGTTATGCGGAAATTCATGAAGTACTTTAAAGGTGTTAGGCTCATTCATGTTAGCAAATTCAGTGAAAATTCATTACATTAACAAATGCAGCAAATAATTCATTTAAGAAGACTTGTGATGGTTCTCATATTATCTTTAAGGAAGAGTTTCCTAGAAGTTTTCTTCCTTTTGTTAGAAATTGTTATTAATAAACACAGTATCTCTGAAATGCTTTACTAACATTTTCATAAGTCACATAGAATTACATTCCTACATAAATCTTAGATCCATGATAATAGTTATTAGATAACCAAACCAAAATCTCTGAGGTATGAAAAGATCCATAAAAGGGAAATTGTCAACTTGATAAACTTGACCTAGTCCAGCAGGGAGCCACCAGGCCAGATCGGGGCTGGACTACTTGCCCCATGAGAAGAGGCTGATGGAGCCAGGTTTGTTCAGCCTGGAGAAGATACAGTTTTGGGGGTCCTAAGAGCAGCCCCCCCAGCACCTATGGGGAGGACATTGGGAATATAAAGGCAGGCTTTTCACAGTGGTGCATGACAGGAGGATAAGAGGCACCAGGTATAATTAAAATAAGAGTGGTTCAGACAGGATACAAAAAAAAAATGCTGTGAGGATATTTAATATTGGAGCTGTTTTCCAACCAGTGCTGGCATCTCTTTTTTGGAGGTTTTTGAGGCATGGTCAAAGCTGTGGGAAACCTCGGATGAACTCATTTGATGCTGCTTTGAGCAGGGGATTGGATTAGAGACCTCCCAAGGGACCTTTTGAAATCATCTATACTACAACTTTTCTGCTCCACAACTTGATGCACCTGACAGTACAATTCAAAATGTAATTTTTTTTTTTTTTTTATCAAACTCATAGAGTATGTAAGTGGTAAATCATTCCCTTCTCTTTTAGGTAATTCTTTTAAACAAATGTAACATCTTTGCATCCTCTCATTGTATGTAGGTATTTTAGATCACCTTTTCCTAGTGTGTTAACTCTTATATTACCAAGCTTTAATTTCATTTTATTATGTCATACTAATATTTCAAATATCTATTCACTCCTTTCCATTATTTTTCCCATTGCTGTACAAAAGATGTTTAAATGAAGTTTCTTTTAATATAAGGAGTTGAGGTAAGAAGTTACCAGTGAAGGTAGATTATCGCCTTTTTTTGGGAGCTCTGCCATGCAAACATATTCACACTGAAGAAGTGAAATTTTTCTAGTGAGTCAAAACAATTGAGATTAAAAAATAAAATAAACATTAACTGCAAATAATTGCACAAAGTTGTTTTATAGGAATGGTTATTCAGTAAGGCAGCAAGTGAATAATTTAAATAGATTGAAAACAATGCACATATAGTCAGAAAGATAACTGCTACACCTAGCCTGTGAGGTTAATTATCTGATTCTACTCAGTAAAGACATTTTACATTATTATGAGCTGCTATATAAAAATATCAGATTCATGTCAATAGCAATGAAAAGGAGAGGAAGAATGTAAAGTATTATTAGCAAAAAAATTTAGAAACCCCACAATATTTAATTACACTATTGTATAAACCCATGGTACATCCACATCTTGAGTGTTTCATGCTGTTCTAGTCATCCTACCTCAGAAAGGTACAGCCTGCAAAAGTACAAAGGAAGATGTCAAGGATGATCAAAGACGTGGAACAGTTTTCACATGAGGAAAGACTTAATAAACTAGGACTCTTCAGCCTGCAAAACAGACAGCAGAGGGTAGATGTGGTAGAATTGCACAGCATTGTGAAGGGTATTAAGAAAATGATTAGGGAGCAATTATTCACTCTCTTTCGGAGTCCAGGAAATAGGAGCATCCAATGAAATTGTCATGCACAAGGAAGTACATTTCCACACAGAGTAAAATTAAATTGTGGACCTCATTACTATCAAGTGCTGTGGAGACCAAAAGTGTAAGTAGGTTCAATATGTGATTAAGTAATTTAGTGAAAAGTCAATCAAGCTCTGTCAAATACAAGGAAGCAGATACAATCTCTCAGTTAGGAAAAATGGCTAAAAGACATTACCCTGTTTTTATGTTTGTTATCAAAACACCACCTTGCTGCTGCTGTGTTCCATATTGCCTTAGATATCCCATCAGTGCCTTCATTTTGTTTAGATGTGTTTCTTTTCAAATACAACACTCAATAATATCAATCCAGCACTGGAAAACTCAGCATTATTACTCTTGTTGTGTGGGCTTTAAATCACTTTAACTATTTAAAGCAGTTTAAACAATTTGAATACTGATTCTAGATATTGATTATTGGTTTCTGATTGCGTTCAGCCCTTTCTTATCTCAATACTCAAGGTTTCAAGGTTTACAAAATCATGAAGGCAAAAGATAACCTGAATGACAAATCCCATAATGCAAAAACTAGGGAACACTTAATGAAACAAACAGGAAGCTGATTTAAAACAGATATGAGTAAGTACTTCTTTCTTTCTGGAAATTTCTGCCACAGAAAGTTTTGAAAACAGAAAACACCTGCAGATTCAGAAAAGGATTAGATAAATTGGTGGACGAGACTGTCTTGGTTTTGGCTGGGATAGAGTTAATTTTCTTCCTACTAGCTGGTACAGTGCCGTGTTTTGGATTGAGGATGAGAATAATGTTGAGAACACACCGATGTTTTAGTTGTTGCTAAGTAGTGCTTACACTAGTCAAGGACTTTTCAGCTTCCCATGCCCTGCCAGCGAGAAGCTGGGAGGGGGCACAGCCAGGACAGCTGACCCAAACTGCCCAAAGGG
>NW_008794542.1:2518923-2534634 GCF_000699145.1 Aptenodytes forsteri | reverse complement strand
TCCCTTCCTTTTCTGTCCTATTAAACTGTCTTTATCTTAACCCATGAATTTTACTTTTTTTTTTTTTCCCGGTTCTCTCCCCCATCCCACTGGGAAGGGGGGGAAGTGAGCGAATGGCTGTGTGGTGTTTAGCTGCCTGCCGCGTTAAACCACAGCAAAGATGATCATAAGTGGCTACTAGTTTTGAACATACTCTGTAGCATCCCTCATAAACAAGTCATAGACACTGAGAGAATGCAAGGGAAATGAAAAGCAAACAGTGACCAGCATCTCCTATTGCTCTGTTGGTAACAGAAAACTAAGCTGAAAGTACCAATGATTTTACTCAACAGGATGTTTCTTATGTTGTTATGTTGTACTCCAAGTGCAACAGTTCATGCTACAATGTCATATTATCACTTTTTGACATTGAACAGCATTTTTCAATAAATGACTGGTATAAAACCTTCCAGAGTAAGGGAAACCCCAGAAACCAGTTAAATTATCCCAGAACTGAGAGGGATTTTTGCCTGGAGTCCATGTGGTTTGTCAGCAATGGTCCAGAAAACGGCATCTAAAATATTCTACTATTATTTTTATTCTGCCAGGATGGATATAACAAAGTAATTATCACTAAGGAAGTTTATTATAATGTGTGATTTTGTGTTATTTGAGGGCAGGATCTCTTCCATTTCCTCTTTTCCTGCTTTTCACCTCTCTCCATTTCCTGCAAGACAGATTTTGCGTTGGAGGAGTAGAATCAAACATGGAAGTAATATCCATAGTAACAAAACATTATTTGATACATCCCAAAAAGGCACACGTAATCTCATGTATCTGTCCAAGTTCTTGTAGTAGAGTTTAGAGGAGTGTTGATACATAGAATAATAAAAACACCCGGCTAGAAAATCAATGTGACAAATTTTAGTTCATCTCCTGTCACCAACAATAACTAAATAGTTTCTGGGAGATGTTTGTCTAACTTGTTCTGAAAGACTTCCATTGATAAATATTCTACATTTCCTTAGAAAATCATTATTATTATTAATTTCTTCTTACTAAGTAATAAAAATGAAACAAATAAGGCATTCAGGTAGACCCTATCTGGAATAAAGGTCTCCCCATGATCAAGACAGCTAGCAAGGCTATTAGAGATATTGTGTGAGACTGCTTGGATGGGAAAGACTTTCCCTGGATGAGATTGAAAGGGACTGAAGATGAAAATGGATAAATATGCTTTCTACCAATGTGTCAGTGGAACTGCAGGAAGAGAGAAAAGATATTTGAGATGTAGAACACAGCATATATAAAACGAGTTTCAAACAGGCTGTTTTTCAATATTGGCTGAAATATAAAATTTATAAACATGGAAGATGTGAGGATTCTGCACCCCATTAAGCACAGCTGAGCAGAAGTCAGTGTTTCCAGTTTTCAGAAAAGGTAAGGATTTCATTTAGCTTTTTATCTTTTTGTTGCATAATATTTATCAGAACCTAATTTTTTTTCAGGTAACAGAATAGCAGAAGTGTCAAGACTTTGCAATTGCCCAGTGTAAATGTTTTCCTTAATGTTTCAAGGCTAACTCTCAAGAGTAAAATTAATGTGTTTTTCTGCTGATGCCTTGTCATGGATTTACATACATTAACACCTTGTTGAAGTGATCATATAAAGGTCTGTCACATTGAAGAATAAACCTTAACAAGTATTTGACACCAAACTTAACCTGTAGTCATGTTTAATGGAATAAGGTTAGCAGTGGTGTCTCTGCGCATTTATGCCAACACTGAGGTCTGTGGGGTTATAATGCTACATTGGAATACATATGTATTAACAGCAGCCAACAGCTAAGAACAGGTACTTGAAAAAAACATAGGGTCACAGGATAACTGAGTTTGGATGGGACCTCCAGATGTCTCTAGTCCAACCCCTGCTCAGAGCAGGACCAGTTCTGAGATCAGACCAGGTTGCTCAGGGCTTGATCCAGTTGGGTCTTGAGAACCCCCAAGGATGGACACTGCACAACCTCTCTGGGAAGCCTCTTCCACTGCTGAAATGCCTCCCTGGGCTAAAAAAGGCTCTGCTTGCATTCAATGTGAATCTCTCTTTTTTCATTTCTCTTCCAACTTCATATCTCATATTCTTACCTGATGATTCATGTTAATATAAACTGCAGTTGGCATGTAAACAATGGAAAAACAGCTAATAGTTTATTTGAATTTCTAAAAGTATTTATCGAGGTTCCTTGACAAATACTGTTAGAGACACTGAGAAGGTATAAAACACAGCATTAACACTTAGTTAAGTTGTTGATATTCTCGACACAGGATATAAAGTGTGTATGAGACAAAAAGAGACTGGACAAATTTATGGAAATCTATCAAGGGTTATTTTACACAACAATATTCTCTCTAAAGTAGTCTGTACCTAAACCACAGACTACTGAATGCTCAGGGAGGCAAAATGTCGTTGTGTGTTTATTCTGTTCTTGTACTTTTCCCTAATTTTCCATTATTGGCGACTGTTGGAGACAGGATATTGAGTTGGGGTACAGCAAAACAGTCATATAACTATGAAATCATTAAATTCTCCATTTCACTACTGGGTACTGATCATCTGATCATTCTGAATTAATTCCTGGGCTCACTTTCAGAATAAACAAGCTGATTATCCTTCCTGCAAGAGGAATAATAGGCGTGGATTTTGGAGTAACTAAGCCTGGAATTGCCTCTAACAGGTAGGATCACACCCTCTTCTTCTTCCTACCCAAGAATTTCCACTCCTCTTTCAGCTCAGTCTTCACTCTCAAACAATCCACACCCTCACATGCCACACCCTGTGTCATGCAGCCCATATTTATAGCATCATGCTATAAATGAGCTAATTAACTATAATTGCATTATAATTATATAAGAATAATTACATTATTCTGTATATTATGGCCACAGATCCAGTACACATGACCCAGAGAAGACCTGATCAAATGCTAGACCATGTGGATGCACTATGCTCTTCCTGATGCAACTATCCTTGAGCTGTGTGGAGGTAAACCACGCTGGACCACTCGGCCTGCAGGGTGGGGATCACTCTCATTCATGGACACATTTAACAGTTTAAATGTAACCCATACGGATCTTTAGGCTGGCCCAGGAGAGCAATTTTGATCATCTTTACATGGGTTTAATCTGGAATTAAAAAATGCATAATATGTGCACAAGAAGGAAGGCATCTGGCACCACCTACATGTGCTTGTTTGCTTGTTTTTTTCTTAACACTTCTGCTAATACTACATTAATCTCCACATCAGGCTTGCTTCCAAGTCCCAGGGCATGTTTTGTGCTTGCATAAACTATAGAACTGCTATTTATGACAACCATGAAGGAGATGGAAAAGAATGGATATGCCAAATATCAGACAAAACAAGGAATTTTGTCAGCAGTTGAAGGATATTTTTTTTGCCTTCACCAAAGCTTCTTCTACATTCATGAGAGCCACTTGTCACTTGACTGTTACTGAAGAATCTTCATGAATGCTTAACAAAAGTGTCTTTAAGCACTCAAACTCAACCTGGAAATGAATGTTAATTAAAAGCACTTAAAAATTACTTTGTACAACAAAAGTATTTCCTTTGCCATGTTACAGCCCTTGATATTGAAAAACACACATAGAAATGACACATACACTTCAATTAGCTCTGAAAGCTTTCCTAAATTGTTAGAATAAGGGTATTGGTTTACAGATTTGCACCACATATTTAAATGTCAGAAGCATAACTCTGAACTCAAAAAAATGATGAACAATTTTCTGCTAATGTGTAAACTATGCAAGTGACACAGGGTTTAAATACTCAGGGTTTTTCTTTTCTTTTCTTTTCTTTTCTTTTCTTTTCTTTTCTTTTCTTTTCTTTTCTTTTCTTTTCTTTTCTTTTCTTTTCTTTTCTTTTCTTTTCTTTTCTTTTCTTTTCTTTTCTTTTCTTTTCTTTTCTTTTCTTTTCTTTTCTTTTCTTTTTTTTTTTATCAAGCACTTTCTGTTACCACTTTCAACATTATCTGAGCTTATAAAGTGGTGTTTAGTTTGTTGTTGTGGTCATAAAAGAAATGGCTGCTACAATCTTATTTATCTGTGCAAATTTTATGTATACTTATACTACAAGTGGAGGATCTCAATTAATACAAATTCAGAATTAATTTCATTTTATTTCTCTGTCAAACTACTGCTATAAGAAAAGCAACTGTGATACAACCCAGCTAAATTAAAATGTCTTTTCTCTGCCTTTTCAGCTACTTTTACAATGGTAAAAGCAGCTTTCTTTTTTCTTCCTTTTTTTTTTTTTTTTTGGGGGGGGTCATATCTAAGTTTTCTAGTTGGTGTTAACAGATTCAAGATTCATCTTTGGCTCTGCAACCAAGCCCCACTATCTGAGGTATCTCTGGAGAATTATCATTCCAGTCTGTACTATTATAGGCTGATGCATACTGAAAGATTAATCTTTGTCACTTTGAGAGCTGTGAGAAGGAATGATTCTCAGTCAGTGAGATGGATTCATTTTTGAGAAAATAAGCTTTGTCACATATAGGTTGAGTCTCTAAGGGGTTAACAGTTTCCTGGCATGGTCAAAAACAGTCTTTGAGGCAGCCTTGGATAGGCTGGGGGCAGCATTAGCTCCACTGCTTCTTGTTCCAGAAAGCTGAACTCAACAAGTTAGAGAACTTCTCCCAAGATAAATAAAAAAAATTGAGAACCACAGAGCAGACACCTCCCAGCAAACACTGTTTCCCTTTCTCTTGCCTCAAGCAGGACCCCTTCTGTTAATGCCAAATCTTCATTCTATGTTAGCATGTCATGAGAATCTGCTCTGATGCAGCAAGGTTATCTGGAAAGAAAACATTTCTTCCAAAGTAATCCACTTGTTTGAAGGGTAAATGAGATTTACAGCATCCCTCCCACATGAACTTTCATATAGAGGGCAGCTATGTCACCAGCATCGTGCTGGTCTTCCCTAGAGCTCACCAGTATGCCCAGGGAGTGCGTACACTGGGTGGCTCACTTTTTCATATGCCACCCTGTCTTCCTTTTGGAATAGCTATATTATACACAAAACCAGTAAAATAGAGATTCTTTTTCCTTTTGTCTTGTTGTCACAGGGCAGATCCAGGGACAAATATGTTAGCAATTTGAATATGTGACGCACCTAGGCAAGTCCTCCTCAAAAGTAAAATCTTATTTAAATATACACATCTTTCATTTTCTTGTTTTCTTTTCCTCTGAATAAGCCATTTCCTGGTTTGAACAGGAAATCTGGAAAGCAGGAGTAGAAAAACATATCTGTAGAAAACAAACTAAGTCTGTCAAGCACTGGCAAAATGACATCTCAGAAAGAAATTGAGAGAGACACTTCACTGTAGAACAGAACTGTTCTTCAGTGTTCCACAGAAAACATTAGAAACCTTGTTCGAATATAACTTCACAGTATTTATTAAGGAACATTAGGAGCAGACACCACTTCCTGCAGCTCCAGCCCAGGACCCTCTTGCCCGGCCACCAGAGCCCAGCCCAGTGCCTGCAGACCCGGGGTCTCTGTCCAGGCTGAGGGACATGGCTGCTGCTTTCCCAGTTGCACGTTCAACCAGTAGCAAAGCTGCACATACGTCTCAGAGACACACATGCACACAAACACACACACACACAGAGGACACTGACACAGCCGATCACACAGACTGCCACAGACAATGCACTGCCTTCAACAGCACCTACATACAGGAGTCAGATAAAACACAAGCCCAGACAGCCAAATGCCCTCCTCCTCTTTGGCTGGTAGAAACAGGAGGTCACTAGTGAAAGCACGCACTCGACACTCACTAGGTTCACAAGGATGCACATCTGTGGATTCCCAAGTACTGGCACAGACCCTGTGTCCATCCAACACCCCTGCCCAGGTCCACAGTCTTCTTACCTGCTCCACAAGTGTCCCACTCACTGGCTAGTCCAGTTTGTTGCTCACTAGCAAACAGATGCATGCACTTATATGCTCCTCCCACAGGCACTCACACTTGTGGTTCCTTCAAGGGCTCCAGCCTGAGCCCTCTCCCTGCTAATACCCCTGCCTGAACCCAGGGCCTCCTACTTGCCAACTGGTCCAGCTTGAGGTTTGCTAGTGAATGATGCACACACACACACACACAGAGTTTAGAGGAGATACAGACACTTGCCCTCCCTTCAGCAGCCAGCACCAAACAGCAGCTGGTTTTTGGGAAACACACCATTCCAACCCCAGTGGCTGGGACCAAGAGCCCCACTTGCTCCAGTGGGTGGCACAGAGACCCCACTGGCTCCAGTCGCTGAATCCACAGGCCACAGGTGCCCCCACCCCCAGCTGACTCCCAGCTGCTGGCCCCAAATCCACTCATTCTTGTCCTCCCCAGAAGCTGGCACCTAGTCCTTGCAGCACTCACACAGAGCAAGATTACACAGAGAGATTGTTAAAAAAGGATTTAATCAGAAGATCAGACAGACTGTGGTGATCAGTCAGACAAGCATACTGACCAGCTCTGTTTTACATGTGACCAACCCCTTTCGTACCCCTTTCTGTCTATTCCCCCTTTATTCCTCCCCAATCCCCTTCCCCTGCACATTCCCTCATCAGTTTGTGCAGTACCACCGACCCCCTGCAACATCCTGGACACTCAGGTTTGCAACCTGAGGGGTCTGGAGAACAAGTCTTATGAGGAGGGGCTGAGGGAACTGGGGTTGTTTAGCCTGGAGAAAAGGAGGCTGAGGGGAGACCTCATCGCTCTCTACAACTACCTGAAAGGAGGTTGTAGCGAGGTGGGTGTCGGTCTCTTCTCCCAAGTAACAAGTGATAGGACGAGAGGAAATGGCCTCAAGTTGCGGCAGGGGAGGTTTAGATTGGATGTAAGGAAAAATGTCTTTACTGGAAGAGTGGTGAAACATTGGAACAGGCTGCCCAGGGAAGTGGTGGAGTCCCCATCCCTGGAGGTATTTAAAAGACGTGTAGATGAGGCACTTAGGGACATGGTTTAGTGGGCATGGTGGTGTTGGGTTGACGGTTGGACTCGATGATCTTAGAGGTCTTTTCCAACCTCAATGATTCTATGATTCTATGATTCTATGATTCTTATCAGTTGCAGTTCCCTGATGGCCCATCAATTAGTGTGTGTGGCGAGGTTTGTTTCTTGTCTTTGTCCCATTAGGTTTGTCTGTCATGTTTGTGTCTCTGTATGTTTTTATTGCTCCCCCCTTCTCCTTTTCATTTCATTTGACAAAGTCCTAGATCAGATAATCTCATTGACGTAAGCATTCCCATATTCCACATACTCTTACCAATTAATGTGACTGACCAAGTTTGGTTCTCCTTACTGCCTCCTTTATCATTTGTTGGTCACATTTGTGTCTCTGTATGTTCTTGCTCATGGATTCCTCCTTTTCTCATTACCCCTTTTTGCATTGGAAAAGTCCTTGACTAGATACCATTTAAGGAGCAGATGGTCTCTTCTTCCACATACCCTTACAGTACTCAATATTTTTAATGAAAGTCATAGCCACAAGCATAAAGTCATTCCTGCACAAAGACTGACAGAGTAAAGTGTGTATTTTACAAGTAGATGTCTACCATGTCTACATTCACTCATCTGAGTTAATCATAGATGAGCTACATTTACATTCTGTAAAAGGAATTAGGTATTTCTAGGGTGTGACTTATCTGATTTCAGAAAATCACTCCCTAAAAATGCCTAAATCTCTCCCTTGAATACAAAGATGTTTATGTACAGTCAGATGAATCTTCAGGGCGTGGCTGGAATTCATGAGGACTAGCTAGATTGTTAAACTGAAATGTATTCAAATAAAATGTGTTTTAACACAAATAATACAAAGTTCTTCATCTAGGACCATGGAATGGAACACACAACCACAAAGTGGAAGTCTGGACTTCAGAGAATATTAATATAAAGAAATACCTCTTAATATCTCATAAGAATGTGGTGGCAAAAGGACTAATGAGGTCCATGAATGTGAAAAATGAAACAGTGCTTATTAAGAGCTTCTCTCTCTTCAATATCCATTACAGAAACTGATATTGAACTAGTCCACTCATTTCTGCTGTGCACATATTTTAAAGGATATTGGAGGCAGGGGAAGAAAATCAGGTAGAGAATTGCCACAAAAACTAATAGAGATATGGAAGGAAAGGATCAATCAAAAGGAAATTGAGAGCTTATTTGATCTAAATAATTTCACAAGGAAAAAACGGCAACTTGTTAGTTAGTCGTTAATCTCTTTATTAAGAAAGGCCTATCAATAACTTATGGCTGTAAACTGAAGTCTGATAAATTGTAACTGAAAACAAGGTTTCTATCATTAAGAGAGAGTGATTTAAGTGATCTTTAGGTGATTTGCCGTTGGAACAGAATATCAAGAGAAGGTATGGATGTTCACGGTCTGTAAACTGCAGAAGGACACCTGCTGGAAAGCAGAAAAGTACAAGTCACTGGCCTTGCTATGGAGCAACTGAGCCAATCAATAACCTGTGGTATACAGAGGGGTCAGGCTAGACCCGCTGGTCTTAAGGTCTATGAATCCATGAAAAATCACAGCAAAGTGTAAAATCTTGCTTCAGAGGTGCCTGGCTAATTTAAAGAGGAACAAAAAGTTCTGACACTAACAGGTAGCTCAAAGATGGTGATAAAAAGTCAGTATAAAAGCAAAAATGTCCTTAAGATATTGACGATGGCTTTCTGGTCATAAAGGAGGGACTTGCTATAACAGCAAAGCCTTTTTAACACTCTAGAACGAGTTAAAATATTCCAAGGCTTAAAATGGCGATACACTTTGTTAATGGTCATCCAGATAAAGGTGGTGAAACTATATATGTTCTTTGAGTGTGATATAAAAACATGGATTTCTGTTTCCTAAAGCTTGTATTTCCAGAACATCTACTGTGCCACAGAGGGCATTCAATCAGTAAGTAGGCTTTCTTTTCCCAGATCATGAAGACACCAAATCACTATAGACATTGAAGGTTAGCATAGGAAACAAAGCAAAAACCTGAAAATTACAGCTTTAATTTCATATGTATGTTTTCCAGAGTATTCCACATTTTAGATTATACGTACTTTTGTCCAGCTAAATGGAAATTAATGCTTTCTAGGTAGGCCAAAGCTAACACAATCCATGATGTCCTGTGCAAAACACACTATTTGTTAAATTGACATTCAGTCCAGAAGACTGCTTCAAACTGCTTGTATCAAGGAGAAGTCTAAAATAGTATTTTTTTCTTCAGAGTGCTGTGCAAGAAACAGTTTAAAAAAATGGGTAGCTCATATTTTCTTGTTTATGGAAGGTTATTAGACACCTGAGTGAATACTCTAAAATTATATCTTAATCTAGATATAACTCTAGGAGGCGTTGGAGAAATGTGACAAAGTTCAAATCCTCATTGAGCACAGTCTACCTCAGGGCTTATACTGACTTCCAGGAAACATAAAAGAACCCCCAAGATTTATCATTCATTTAGCCTAATCTTTTTTTCTGTGTATTATTTTGTTTCTAACTTATAGTTAAAAATGTGGAAACAGCAAAAGCAAGTATTTTGCTTCTTCCTTCAAAAAGCTTTGAAATTCCCAGCATAGTGCACCCCTCCTAGTTGGAAACTGATTATCAGAGATCCTCAAAATAGCAGATGCAAGAAACAGTGAATAGTTTCAGTTGATCTCTTTTTTTATTTTCTTTTTTTGGCTGGCTTATTACCTTACTGGGCCGATTGGCCCAGCAGGTGTTGCTACATGTTGTTCCCAAGGAGGCTTCCTGCTGGCAAATTGGTTTGAAATCAAGAATTGCATTTATAATCTTGACAATAATACCTATGAGAAACATGCTAGTGAAGGCTGGATGAAAGGCAGATCATCTTTTCTTCCAAAGCTTAGGCAGAAGAGTTTTCAAACTATGTTTCCTCTTATTTCTAGCAAAGAACTTTTTATATACAATACACCAGCCAGAAAAGTTAGGCCTTAGATATTCCTTTTTTAACTATTGAATTTGTACATATTTGATAAATCTGGGAGTCGGGTTCATAGTTTTAAGTCCTGAGTAAACACTACGACCTCTACTATGTACATGAATGTAGCAGAAAAGGATAGAGATACCAGTCGTTCTATGGATTTTGAAATTAACTTGTTTCTTGTGACTTCTTATTGCTTATATAAATATTACACTTATAACTAAACTTTCTTAATATCTCTGTAGTTTTCTGTATCTTTAAATATATGCTTCTCTAGCCACCCCTGTCATCAACATGTACTCAGGCAAAATTCCTTCTGAAATAAATGAGAACTTTGCTTGCGCCTATGTAGGAAGTTTGGGTAGTTAATGCAAAATATATGTGAAGATTTGGGAAAAAAAAATAAAATGTTTACCCTAGAACAGGAATTTCAGTTCACTTAAGTTCACAGTTCCTGTTTAAAGCCTTCAGGCTCTTAGAACAGGTAATGTCTGTAAACCCTAGACAAGGGACTTACCATCAGTAAGGAGGAAGGAAAAAAGGTGTAACTTGCCTTGCACTCTAATCGTACCCAGATGGGCATAATAATCTTTTAGGTAGGATTCATTTTCCCTAACTTTAAATGTCTGTAGCCTAACTACCTTAAGCTACTTATAGGATATAGGATGAGATTCTTTTGACTAAACATGCACTTGGCACCAGGGTCACTAGCTCAGATGCAGAGAATTGCATTTAGTGTAAGAATTCCACCTTTAGGGACCATTTCCAGTTTATGCAGATTATGTCAATCTGGGTGAGTATCAAGAGTCCTTGATACTTCCTTTCTTCTCCATTGCACTCTGTGAAAATGGAATGCTGCAAGCAACATCTTATGAGGAATGACAAACAGAGGCACTTGTCCTTTAGTTTGATACCATTTGATTCAAATAACTTTCTGACCTTGTATGGACAGATAACCCAAAGTGAAGTTTTCATACGCAAAAATCCAAAAATAAACAAAATTTCAAAGGCAACATGGCACTTGCTTCTCCTGTTGATTTCAGCCACAGTGTTTCTTAGTAGCTTTTAAAACAAGGTTACCTATGTATGTACCCATTCTTCTTCCTTTTCAACTGGAGCCATCATCATAACAGTCTACTAGGACTCACAACCACTTTTTTGACTGAAATGATGTATAAATGTTTTCATAGAAGAACTGTCAATCTTATAGGTACTGATGGATATAATAAGCCTTCCTTAGTATTGAAAGGAAATGAGATGACAATCTTGCCATGAAGGATAGAAAAGTACAAAGAAACAGGCACTGGGAAAAAAACAAATTAATTCCTCTGATATGCTGGTGACATCATGATGGGGTTTGAAGAAAACAATCATGATCATGTTGTTAAGTGAGATTAAGACACAGACAATATACAGTGATAGTGAAATACGCTGAGAATGTCGAAGTAAATAAACAGTGCAAGAAAGAAGAGAAAAATTTGAGTAAATTTTGTTTTCATTCCCTTCAATTCTTAACAGCAGAGACAGTTTTCATACTGGCCTAGCTATTCTACCTGTGTTTACTGGGAGTACTTTACTAGACATTAGCAAAGAGGAAGTTTTATTTCATATGACAAGTTGCACACCTTGCAGAAATCCTTGTAACATGCCCTCTGACCCCCAGGCCTACATGTCGGATTTGTGCATGGCATATGAGGTCTTCCTAAGTGAACTCCTCATACACATGCAGACAGTATTTACACAACACTCCAAGGGAGACAGTGAAGAACTGGCTTCAGGAGCAAAGCTGGCACAAGGCGGCCTGTGCAATCAGCTCACTTACATGCCTGTTTTGACAGATCAACCCTGGCATGAACACTGGCTTTCCTAGCTAAATTAGCTCTTAGCCAAATGCAGTGACAGCTAGAAAAAAAATATTGTAGGAGGTGAATGTACTGGCAAGGTACAGAGAAGCCTTCACTGCCCTTTGACCTCCAGCACCTTTGGAAAAAGTGACCTTCAAAGAGGGAGAAAGGGAAGGAAAAAGAAAAAGAAGCGATATTCGCTCTTCCTGGTAAATAAAGTTAACGGAACACAGATGTGCCATATGCCCGTGCAAACAATAACATGAACTGAAAAAACAATGCTTAAATTTACCTGCTTCTTACTGGAAATGCTTTCTGTTTATTATAAAATATTTAATAATAGCATTTAATTTAATTGTAGCAATTAGAACCTTTTTTAGATTTGTCTTTATCCTAGGAACATCGTTTAATTTGCATTAATGTTTTGCTTTCAAGCAGTAAATATTTGAACTTCATTTGACTCTATACCAAGAAGTTGTCAGTTTTTCTCTGTTCTACAGTTTGATTACAAACAGGTCACATTAAAATCTGAAAACCAGAGTAACTAGATGGACTCAAAATTTCCTTTGAACAGAATCTGAGTTCAGATGAGAAGCTTTCCTTCATCAGATACACTAAAATTCTGGATTAGGCAATTAACAGATCTTTTGCAACACTTCTTGACTCTTTTTTTTTTTTCCATTTAATCACATTGAATTTGATCCTAAACCTACCAGGCATTAAGCATTAATGTTTTGCTTTCAAGCAGTAAATATTTGAACTTCATTTGACTCAGAAGTTGTCAGTTTTTCTCTGTTCTACAGTTTGATTACAAACAGGTCACATTAAATCTGAAAAACCAGAGTAACTAGATGGACTCAAAATTTCCTTTGAACAGAATCTGAGTTCAGATGAGAAGCTTTCCTTCATCAGATACACTAAAATTCTGGATTAGGCAATTAACAGATCTTTTGCAACACTTCTTGACTCTTTTTTTTTTTTCCATTTAATCACATTGAATTTGATCCTAAACCTACCAGTCCTATACTCATACTTAAGCATGGGAAAAGAATGATTTTCAGCTTTGGCCCTGACTCAGCATTCCTTTGCTATTCTGCAATTTTTTTTTTTTTACTTTTAACAAATAGAAATAGAATAATATACTGTTCTGAGGTCTTATTGCCAAGAAACATTAAGGTGACAACTGCATCTCGTTTCAGCTACTCCTCAAAACCCTCTGAGGAGTTCTTCAAATTTAGCACATAACGAACTACAACAATAGATCCAAAGGGATTTTTTTTCAGGGCTGAAACACAGCACTGAGTTAATGTGGTTTAATGAGTTACTATTCCTTAACTGATCCATGTCATAAACAGTTAATGAAAGAAGTTTAAGTTAGTGTATTTTACCTCCTAATTACAATAGCTTGAAAGAGCATGCATGGATCTGTTACTGATGTCCAACTAGTATGTGGCAATGACTTTATTACATTGTGGTAAACCATGAGTGTTGATTGAATTTAAATAAATGTTGGAGGCAGCACCATGGCAACGTTGTGGATCTAAAGCATCTCTATTGAGCCTGGGGAGCAAAAGGTCACATTAAAAGTGTTCTTTAATTCTTTAGAATGTATTTTGTGTTAGGAGAGAAGTTTTGGTGAGCTGCTAAGGATATAGAAGCAGAATGTATTTTCCTTTTCTCCAAGATGCTATTCCCTAGCTCAGAGGTTGAAGATGGGGAACATCTTCAAGATATGCAAACCTGTACATGTGACAATTACTTCCACTACAAAATTCACCCATGATGGGAATAAGGCTGTTAATCTCAACTAAAAAAAAATCACTAGAGATTCTGACCCTTTGGGTGCTGTGCTGGGCTTTTTTTAAGTAATTGAACCCTAAATACTCCTGTTAGAATAAGGGATTCCTGTCAAGAATCTGAAAAGTGAAACTTCCAAAGTCACAGTATGATGAAATTTATGTCAGATGTCTTAATTTTCTTCTCTTCATCAGTGTATTTTGGTTTTTCCCACTGTTTACTCTCTTCTACACACACATGTCCACCCAGACCACAGTGAAAACTGTGATCCTCTGAATCTAAAGTGCAGGTGACTAATAGCTGTGCTCTGCACTCACACACAAGAAGCAGCATGTGAGACAAATCTTTGGATGCATTTCACATTTACATGCAGTGATTATGAAGTACGTATTTACTAATATAGTGCTTAAAAATCTTATCATCTGCCAACTTCTCTATATTGTGTCTTTTTCCACTGCTGTTTGTATCATAATTATTCCAAGCTGATATTCCCACATGAAGAATTTTTTGTTTATTTTTCTAAACACCAGTCTGTCCACATTTCCTATGGTGAGACAAATAGCCCAGCAGTCACCTATAAATCTGGGTGGCATTAGGAAGTGAGTGGTAAGCAGCACATATGAGATGCAACTATATGAAAAAGATTTGTTCTAACAAGCACCACAAAGTGTTTGTATTGCATATGCAACACTGTTATTTGAAGGTATCCAGTGACTATCTGCATAAGTCTTCTATGGACAAATCTTTCTCTAGCTAGAAAAAAAATCCTGACACTGCTAAGATCCTTCAGGTTTTCCCACAGGGACTTCTCCATCTCTGAACTGCTATTCCTGTTCTGCTCTTATCTCTGAGCTATAGCACACTGCCTGGTCTTCGCAACACTGCTGAAGGTACGTGGGCATTGTGTCAGTTGGTCTTTGCTACTACCACTGGATGTCTGTGTCTGGCTCAGGCAAGAGTAAGGAATCTACTGGGCTGGCTTTGTTTGCCCTTTGTATTTTGAATCTGAAGTCCATGTACCAAGCCATGAGAAAATTTTCTTGCTCATATATTCCCCTGAGGTGGTGGTTGCCTGCCAGACCTTTCACTTTTTCTTTTATTGGTGCTAAATCCATCCTACGTTCCCCTTAGTTTACTGCTCAAAGCTGGGCCTTGAAGGATCTGCAAGAATGAATTAATGAATGGACACTGATAACTCAGAAGCAGAGGAACAGGTATGCTTTTTTATCTTCTTATGAATATGCAAGGTTATAAGATTAAAAACACTTAAACTAAAGACAAACACTACATAAAATCTTTGGAGGTTGCCAGCCATTTTCTTGGGATAAAAAACAAATTTTCTCACTGTTGTGGTTTAACCTCAGCTGGCAACTAAGCACCACACAGCCGCTCGCTCACTCCCTCCCAGTGGGATGGGGGAGTTAAACCACGACACTCACAAAACTGGGGATTGCTTCATGAAAACACTCGCAGAGGTGATCAGCTCCAGTGCAGGTGCATCCTGCAGCAGAGCAGCAGATCGCAGCGTACAGGGGGGTTTCCTGAGCCGGGGAACCCACAGGGGAGCACAGTGACCCGCCGGAGCCGGCAGCTCTCACAAGGGAGGCTGACGAGGCGTGGGCGGGGCCAGGAGTAACGGCTGCCACCCCCCATTACCAGTAAAGGCAGCCCCAGGGAGCGCTAGTGACCAGGAGCGCTGCCAACAGGACAGGCAAACAGGGCGTGGCACGTCAGCTAGGGCCTGGCAGGGCAGTTTGCGCAGAAGGGCGCACAGGGAGGGAGTGCAGGGTGGGCGCCTCTTCGAAGGAGAGGCATTCCACAGGCCAAGTGGGGGACTCGGCTTACATATAACCCAGCAACTGGGCATAGGTCAGGGGCACTCATCCTACCAAGGATGAGGAAAAGGCTGAGGTACTCAATGCCTTCTTTGCCTCAGTCTTTAACAGGCAGACCAGTTATCCTCAGGGTACTCAGCCCCCCGAGCTGGAAGACAGGGACGGCGAGCAGGATAAACCCCCCATAATCCAAGAGGGAGGAGTTAACGACCTGCTACGCCACCTGGATGCTCACAAGTCTATG
>NW_008794542.1:2514759-2515367 GCF_000699145.1 Aptenodytes forsteri | reverse complement strand
GAGAGCTTATGGGTCAGGATTAGGCAGGGGGCAGGGACAGGTGACATTACGGTGGGGGTCTGCTACAAGTGAGAGACTGAGTGAAACAAGTCACGGTCTGCATAGCAGCAATAAAGCTTAAATGAGAGGTCAGAAAACTCAGGATGCAGAGGGTGTGCCGGAGGGTGTGCAGTTCCATGTTCTGATAAGCCTGGCATGACAACACACCACATATGGCCAGAGGTCATACAGAAGTCATTTGAGGAAGGGGCCCATGACCACCCCCCCCCAGTGGTGCCTGCACAAAGGATCAGGAGCTACATAACTCTCCGAGAGGCAGGAACTAGACTATAAAAGGCACTACTCCAAGGAGCCATGTGCACGCCCATCACTGGAGGATTGCCATGTCCATCATCGTCATCGCGGCATCCAAGGATGGTGATATCTCTCTCTCTCTCTCTTTCCTTTTCTTCTCTTTCCCTTCCTTCTTATAAATGCCTCAATAGAATCCACTCCGCCTATTATTACGCTTTCCAAGTTTAAGTTGCATGCTCCATAAATAAAACATTTAATTAATCGTCTGGTATTGTTTCACCTTAATTTAGCCCAAGGGAATCACGAAACCGCTA
>NW_008794542.1:2508412-2512386 GCF_000699145.1 Aptenodytes forsteri | reverse complement strand
TTGAGCAGGGCCTGTTGCAACAGGACAAGGGGGAATAGCTTTAAACTAAAGGGGGGTAGATTTGGACTAGATATAAGGAAGAAATTTTTTACGCTGAGGGTGGTGAAACACTGGCACAGGTTGCCCAGAGAGGTGGTAGATGCCCCATCCCTGGAAACATTGAATGTCAGGTTGGACGGGGTTCTGAGCAACCTGATCTAGTTGAAGATGTCCCTGCCCACAGGTTGGACTAGATGACCTTTAAAGGTCCCTTCCAACCCAAACTATTCTATGATTCTATAAAACGCCATCTTCTCTACTCTCCATCTACCCCTCCAATTTATACAGTCAATGGGGAATAGCTGGATAAAGTTAAGTGGTCCTCATTTTGTTATGATGTTCCTTTTGTTTTCTGCTTTCAGGTATGCATTCAAGTATTTGTATCTGTATACTAACCATAATTTCCTTTCTTGAGTGCAATATGAGAAGAGAAAAAAAAAATTAGCAAAATCCTTTCCTCTCTCTATTTATTTCCTGGCATTCTTCATAGCAAATGTTTTTTACCTGAGGCTTAAAAAAACAAAGCAAAGTGCAATGACAGAGTTCCTTTGTACAATGCACATATAGAAGATTTCAGAAACTAAAAGCATATGCAAAAGCAGTAATTGTTCTGAACATGAAAAATCCATAGGCTGGGATTTGTTCTCACTAAGTATTAGTCAGTTTAACTAACAGTTGATTCATCGATATTTGCTTAATCTTTTCAAAGGCAATTTTCAAAAAAGATGGGAGCTACAGGTAAAGTTTATGACTGTAGTGGAATAATTCTGTGTAAATGTTAATTTTTTAAATTATACTGGGTGTTTTGGATTCACAGAGTATTTGTGAAGCAACCCCAATTTTTGCTCATGTTTATCATTCAGACAGTGTGACAGTATTGCATGCAAATATTTAGAGCCTTGAGAGCCTCTGAGGTTTTTCCAATTCCAGACTTTGTTGGTCCTTATTCAAGTTTGAAACCAATGACTTATGTTGCACACACTATTTTTTCTTTTGTACCTGGATCCACAAATACAAAAGCGCTTGAAAAAAGTGAGCATAGCTCCAGTGTGAATAGAAGAAATGCCAGAACTGGGGAAGGAGAGTAAAGAAGCTCAGTACTTTGGGTCATGTAATGGGTATGTGGCCAAATGTCTGCTAATGTGATGAATGGACACCAATTTAGACTTAAAGAGAATGACACATGTGTCAAATGCCACAACTTCTCTCCTGTTCCTTACATCTTTCATATGGGATCAAAAAGCTAGAGGGAAGATGGAGTTTTTCACTAGAAATACGTTGGATGCCAGCATCTGGTAAAGGGTGGGGGAAACAGGTTAACACACCTTTAACCCCAGTGTTACTCAGATCATTGCTTTGTATTCATGATGCCTAATGTTATTCTGGGCATGCACATATGTCCTGCATATGATAGTGTTATTTATATTGTTACTTTTAAGATAAGCAGTAGCTTTCTCAGTTTGAGATATTCTATCTTTTCCATGGTACTTGTTAAAAATCAGAGCAGAAAAAAACAGAGCTTAAATTACACCTGACTCCAATAAAATTTTGTTTGGTACAAATAATAGCACACTCTACTGGTTAGTATTTAGTAAGAGTGATAAAATTTTCTCTTCTGTCTCCTTTAGTTCATGTGTCTAACTTAAACAAAATACTATTTAAAGATAGCTAAGAACAGTATTGTGAGATAAAAGGGCAATTCAGAGGGGCAAGAATTCTGATCAACAGGCTTGAAAAGTATTAAATGGTTCATATGGTGACTAATTAATTTCAAACTGTTCATTACTCAAAATAATGTTTCACAATCTAATAAATGCTTAGAAGTAAAGGTCCTCTCTGCTATTAGTAGTTTTACAGCAAAACAGATGGTTTTGAAAGTTCCTGGCACTCTATTTGTTATTTAATTTCTTCCCATTGGTAGTCTTGTCAGATTTCCAGACTATGCTAAAGTAATGGAAAGAAAGGCACAAAGGAAATAACCTTGCATTCAAGACCACTGGCCCATCTCGTTCAGTATCATATTTCTAATAGTGGCCTATGCCAGGTGTTCCAAAAGATGATAAAAACAGCACCTCATATTTATGCCCACATTGCCAAAGCCATTCGGAAGCTTAAGTCGCATTGATACTAACCTTTGTGAATTTAAGCTCTAAGGAATAAATTGCCTTGAGCATCTCAGTTGACTTGAGATAGCAACAGAATAAAATAGATGTTTATTCCTAACCTGTGGCAATGACTAGTTTGCTTATTCACTGGAACACGAGGCATAATGCTTTTTCTGAGTTCATTTGTGAATTACCAGATCTACCATGTACAAGAAAGAATGATACCCTTTGCTCCTTTGTGCAAGAAAATATAAATAAGGATACTGGGATATAGAAACCCACTGCCTAGTTTCTGCGCTTTGTGCAGATATTGCCTTCTGTTAGGATTCTCAGGTGCCTAGTGAAGCATGATGTTATTGAAACCTTTCCTCTGACAAATTTGGTTGAAATTGGCCAACAGCTTCAGAAATTACAAGAAGGGAGTATACTTTTTCATAATTCTCTCCCACATAGGTATTATGTACATGCCATCAAGACTTCAAGCCTTAGAAAACTGAAATGAAGATAGATACATTCAGTGTTTCAAACAGTGAGAGAGCGTATTTCTGGTAGTGGATCATCATTCTTAGTTGATAATTTCTCAGGATCCTTCAATACCTTCCATCTGATCCAAGACAATTATGACTCTGTAATGTGTTGGGGTTTTTTTTGTTCTATCTTGTCTTTTGTTAGCATAACAAACTGTGGCAATATTTCATAATTCTGAAAGTCAGAGTTCAAACCCTACCACTGGTGGGTGGGAATAGAGTTTGCCACAACATGCTTGACAATTTCCTAAAATTTGCAATAGAAATCTTACATTACTGCTGTTTAGGTTACAAAACTGAGCAGTCAAACTGTCTCAGCTCAGAAAGTGTTAAAGCACCAAATTTCATTGCTTCTTCTGTTTGTCACTTTTGTTCATATTCTTTATGATGCAGGATCACGTGCAGATTTTGGGCTTTTTTTTTTTTTCCCCCCAGAATGCCTGTTTTTTTCAGTGCCAAAGACAATTCATGAAGGAGAAGAATTAAGGATGAGTGAGCAAGTGTGGAATTTCCAGGTCTTGCACCTTGACATTACAACACAAATTAATTTACTTTACAGGGTTGTTCTTCATTTTTCCTAACTTCTGTATAAAATGAAAGCATACAAAATAAAAAATAATAAAGACTAAAACCAAAGCAATTAATGTTTTTAGCAGAGATATAGCTATTTCAGGGTATGGATAAGAATTTCTGAAGTACAGTTCAGTGAACCATATGATTCATATTAACAAATATGGATCTTTTGATATGGGTCAAATAACCTGTCTATTTTTAGACAGAAAAAGTCTTCTCCTCAGTTGCAATCAATTTAGCTTTTGTAATTAATTAGCTAAATCAAGACCCAAGCAAAACAAAAAAAAGCATATTTTCTGTATAGGAGAATTACTGTATCTACTTTTCATAAGTGCGGTTTCAGAGATAGTCAGAGGAAACTAATCTAAGTATCTTTTGCTCCTGTAAGTAGAAGTCTTGGATTTGAACACATCAGGCCAGATGTATTATAGTGTTGTTAAGTAAACAATAATATAGAAGACTACCTCCCAGTTGAATCTCAAAACCTATTACAAATGAGATGCTCCAATAAACAGAGCATGATGACAGAAATTCTGACCAGCAGTCTCGCTATAGCAGCTACATTTCTGAGCTTATCAAAAATAGAAAAAAAAAAAAAATTAAGGAAAATTATACTAATGAAAATGTGGGACTGTATTGTGTTTGTGTGGCAAGGTTTTGGTAGTGGTGGGACTACAGGGGTGGGTTCTGTGAGAAGCTACTAGGAGCTTTCTCTATGTCCGATAGAGCC
>NW_008794542.1:2500208-2507919 GCF_000699145.1 Aptenodytes forsteri | reverse complement strand
ACCCGCACTGGAGCAGTTCATGAAGAACTGTAGCCCATGGGAAGGACTCACGTTGGAGAAGTTCATGGAAGACTGTCTCCCATGGGAGGGACCCCACGCTGGAGCAGGGGAAGAGTGTGAGGAGTCCTCCCCCTGAGGACGAAGGAGCGGCAGAGACAACACGTGATTAACTGACTGCAACCCCCATTCCCCATCCCCCTGCACTCTGGGGGAGGATGTAGAGAAAATCAGGAATGAAGTTGAGCCTGGGAAGAAGAAAGGGGTGGGGGGAAGGTGTTTTAAGATTTGGTTTTATTTCTCATTACCCTACTCTGATTTTGATTGGTAATAAAATTGAACTAATTTTCCCAGGTTGAGTCTGTTTTGCCCATGATGGTAATTGCTGAGTGATCTCCCTGTCCTTATCTCAACCCATGAGCCTTTCGTTATATTTTCTCTCCCCTGCCCAGCTGAGCAGGGGGAGTGATAGAGCAGATTTGGTGGACACCTGGCGTCCAGCCAGGATCAACCCCCTACAGGGACTGTTGCTGAGAGATGTAGGAAAAGGAATAGGATGTAGGAAAATGAAAAGGAAGAAATTCATGAAATAGTTTTAGACCCTAAAAAAACTTGTCTTTCACCAAAATAAGCAACAACATTTGAAATAATTTTCACTCTCTCAGATCTCCCTTGCTATTTTCTGAAGTGGACCATGTTGGCCTTACAGCTGCTTTAGATGCATGATCTGAGCACAATGAATTTTCAGGGGTTTGTATGCACAGCAGACATGTAAAATTCCCATGTAAAATCTTACTCCAAGAAGAGGACAAAGACTTGGATAAGATGGAGGAATGTTTTCATTAAGAATCTCATAAAGTACCTCAGAAACGGGTCGAGGAAAGGGACCAATATGTTAAAGCGAAAATAGAGTAAATAGAGCTACCTATGAGTCATGTGGCTTTCCTGTTCTTTCTTCTCTTCTGCTTTCTGGTGAAAATGCAATACCCCTTTATCTCATTCCTCCCTTCTATGACATCTCCTTTCCATGTGGAGCTCCTTTATTGAGCTTGTTTAGTAAAGGAAAGTCTGCAAAAGAGTTGTGCAGTCCAGACGAGATACAGCAGCAGCCTTAGATTCAAGACCTTGCTGGAAAGAAAGCTAATAGCATCCTGAGCTGCATTAAACAAAGTATTGCCAGCCGTTTGAGGGAGGTAATCCTTCCCCTTTATTCAACACTGGTGAGACCCCACCTGGAGTACTGTGTCCAGTTCTGGGCTCCTCAGTACAAGGGAGACATGGACATACTGGGGAAAGTCCAGTGAAGGGCCACTGAGATGATGAAGGGACTGGAGTGTCTCCTACGAGGAAAGGCTGAGAGAGATGGAACTATTCAGCCTGGAGAAGAGAAGGCTCAGGGGGATCTTATCAATGTATATAAATACCTGAAGGAAGGGTGCAAAGAAGATGGAGCCAGGCTCCTTTCAGTGGTGCCCAGTGACAGGACAAGAGGCAACAGGCACAAACAGAAACACAGGAGGTTCCTTCTGAATGTCAGGAAACACATTTTTCACTGTGAGGGTGACTGAGCACTGGAATAGGTTGCCCAGAGATGTTGTGGAATCTCCATCTTTGGAGATATACAAAACCCATCTGGTCCTGGGCAACTGGCTCTAGGTGGCCCTGCTTGAGCAGGGGCACGTTGGACAAGATGACCTCCAGAGGTCCCTTCCAACCTCAACCATTCTGTGATTCTGTGAAGCTGTCAAAAACTATGTATCAAATTTCTCAAAACATTTTTTGTTCTCAAAACATGTTTTTAGGGACAAAACATTGCCCTTTTTCCTGGATTTCCTTGTTCACTTCTTTCTAATATCCTCAATGAAAACCTCAAAAACTTTCTGATTCATGAATTAAAGCTTAAATTTTAAGGAAGTTTTATGGAACCATGCAAATAGTGCAGCCACTGAAAACCAAATATTATTTATTTTTGACAGTATGTTATATCATGAGAGAAGAGCTTTCTACTACTAGCAAAAATCTAAGGACCATATTAGTGGGAAGACTAGGAAGTGCTGTTTGCAGGTGTAGCTGCTTCAACTGAATTTGTGCACAATATGGACAAAGGCTCTAAATCAAACCCATGAGCTGATTGCTGTGGTACCATTGTACCACAGATTACTGCTGCTTTGCCTTCTTGCATGTTCTTCTGAGAGATAATAATAACCAAGGCATTTTTATTAGAAAGACTCAGATCCATTTTGCCAGTTTTTTAAGTCTAGCCTCACTGCCCCTATATACAAAAAATCAACTTGTTATAAATTGCAAGTCCAGTTCCTGTCACTTGTATAATGAGAAAATAACTTACATTTATCTTTGGTTAAATACATGCAACTCCTCAGTTCTGGTGATTTTCACAACACCATAGGGATTTTACTTATTACGGTCAGCTGTCACACACATACCTTCATGTCGATTTTGGATGCTGGCAACTGAGGATGTCACAAAATAGGTGCTACCACACCTGTGGATTATCAGTCCACATGAAAGTTAGCTTCCAGGAACCAGAAAAAGTCTTGTGGTAAATGTTATTTGAGAAGCATTAAAATAAGGACATATAAATGAAAAGAAGTATTTAAAATAGTAATACTTCCTTCAACAATTCTAGAAAGACCAGCAGAGGAGGGCAAACTGATTTCATATGATATCTGGTATGTAGAGAGGCTGTGTTACTATCAGGTATAGGAAGACAGTGTGTGAAATCAAGGGGCTTCACAAAAGCATAGGATGTACCTGTTGGAGACCCAGTTACATAATCCAGAGTCTGCGTGAGCTGCTAAAAGCCTGATTTCAGGAAACAACTTTACTAAAAGTGGGTTTTCTTCCTGTACATTTCTCTCAAGGAAAACTGCAAGAGGCACTGCATTTCCTTGTCACTTACATTTCTTCATTGAATTATTTCAGCACTGGGAACACACCTGCCTTTGTGCATTTTTCTCATATTTTTCTCATTTCAGTATTTTTATTTTTGCTGTTTCTTTTTGTTGTCTTTTTCATAGTTGGTGGGTTGAGGTGTAGGGGTTAGGCTGTTAATCATTTTGGGTTTGTTTTGTTGGGGCTTTTTTATTTGACTTTTTCCCTTGTCCTTTCTATTCTGCCTGACTCATCTTCTCTTCTTCATTAACATCATTCCTTCAAAAACTTAGTATTGGGCTCAGCTTCATGGTTACGAGTAGCATTTGCAGAAAGAAACTGAGTAGTTAGAATTCTTCATCCATCCTTTGCATACACATACTCCCTAGAGACCTAGACAATTAGAAGATAGATAAATATTTTCAATATAATTAGTGATAATTAGGGTATGCCCATTAGAATCAGGTAGGAGGAGACATAGAATGCCTCTAACAGATTTCCCTACCTGGCTAGATTTTTTCTGGTTTCAGCTGTCTACTTTCCAGTTAGAGGGATACAGAATATTTTTATTATTATTGTTACTCCAGCTAGATAGTTTTTTTCATAGTCTCCAAATGCTATTTACTTTGTATTGAGAATTTCACAGGTCTCTCCAAAAGTGTAGTCTATGAGCAGTTTTCCCTATTCAAGTTATAATAAATTTCTAGGCAAGTCACTATCTTGTCAGTCAGAAGCAGCATAGCTTTCAACGATTCACAAAGAGTAGTTAGTTTCATGAAAAGTACTGTCAGAAAATACTTACAATTTGTAAAATGGCTATAAGTTTGAAACAGAAAGCTTACATAAAACTCAACTATTAATTGTCAGGTCAGTAAATAAAGAAATAAATTAATTAATCCAGCAAGCACCTAGCTACAATTCAACCAAATATAAACTACTCATAACCCTTCAACATACACAAGTATGTATGACTGTTAATGGCAGTGTAGTCAGTAGGGTTTGTTTAAATTAGATCAGAACTTTTGATATAATTTTTAGGTAACAGATGTAGTCAATTACTGCAGTTCCAATTTCCTTTGATTACAAAAGGATATAAGACAGGGCTGACCACTATCTACAATACTAAAAGTATTTGTTGGTAACACAGGATTCATGTCTCTTATTTAGAGAAATGCAAATGCCTATTTTCCCTGAAGAGGAAACAGCACACATTTTAGCTTCCTTTGGCTGTATTTTCATTACTGTTGTTTACCAAATTCTTCTTCTTTTCATTTGAACATTCACTGATAAACAGAACAACTGATCAGAAGAAAAAAACTAATTGGAACTAGTATGGAAAAAATAACTTCAAGTTGTTAATACAGGAGAAAAGTCTTGATTTTCTCTGCTGTCTGGAAAGATCCTTTTTGCAAAGCTGGAATTGAAGAGCTTAGACCAAACACCTTAAATACCCAGAACTGGGTCAACATAAATAGAAGGAATGATGAAAAATATTTTACTTAGCAGCATGGCATGTTTCTTTTAGAAAAATATATGCCAAAATCCTACATCACTTAAAGGATTTTGCATTTGTATCCTCATATGTATAGGATGAGGACATAGCTGGTGTAAACTGGATTAGCTCCCTGAATTCCAGGACCATTAAGTCAAATAGTCTTCCTTGTGAATTATTTCTTTGTTTCCATCGTGACAGTCTAAGGTACATTTAGTTGACAATCAGAAAAGAGATGCTGGAAATAAAGTGTAGCATTCCTTTCGAAGTACTTCCTTAGAAGAAAAAAATTGTTTGTTTTCTTATTAAAGATTAGTTCTGATTTGCAGCAAGGTGTTTTGCTGTGTGTTCCTGACATACTTAAAGTCTCCACCATACTGAAAGTCGAAGTAATTCACTGTGAGCTTCTGCTAAGATTTATGTAATGCTAAGAAGAATATTGAAAATTGGAGTGGGTCATTACCACTATAGTGAACCCAGTTGTATATATTGACTCCTCAAGGACAAGTGCGATATATTTTGGTTTGGTGAATTTACAATGGTAAAAGACTATTTGCCACTCTTATCATGCACCATTTAAAAGTGAGAATCCAAGACAAAGAAAAACATATACATTTTTCATAGTCAAAATACTAGCTTTGAGTAGAGAAAGTGATTGCTGAAGAATAAGGTGATATGCTGCATGATATATGAGTGTCTTAAACAACAAAAGATTCCTTAACAGGTTTGCCAGGCTTTGAATCAAGACTTGTGTTTTGCAAGTGGAGCAGGAGTATATAACATATTTTTTAGCTTTCCTTTTTTCTCCTTTGTGCAGGCATTTAGAGGTGATGAAAGAAAGAAACATGATAACACTGGCTTGAGTAAGCCATTGTGTGGGTAGTTAAGAAAAGTTTTTCATTTCATTTCTGTAGAACTTTTTTCTCTTCTCTATCAAACTCAGACATTTAGTTTTTTCTATGTTCAAAGTGGACAGCTTCAAAATAGTCAGTGTATTGTTATTTCTTTTGCAGAGTATTGTAATAATATGGATCAAAAAGATTAGACTGATATCAGGTAAAATATGGGAGAAAACTAAAAGCTTCAAGCAAAAATGTCCCATGCATATACATGTGAGGAAGGAGCCCATAGAAATGACTGAGAAAGGGGATAACAGAGCACAAGAAAAGCAGACATTAGGTTGAGGGTAAGATCAAAACCATTCATATCAGAGCAGTGTTAGGCCAACTTTAAGTGATTCTGAAAATCCCATCACTGACCTTTTTTTTTTTTTTTTTTTTTTTTTTTTTTTTTTTTTTTGAATTTAGGAGAACCCAATCCACCAAGCCGATTTTTAACCACCAAAGTGACTAATTGACCATTTGACTGATGTCCAGATATAAGCTGGAGCATCTCTGTTACTTCTGGGTGGCTGTCTTTCAAAAACTGTAGGCTGAATTCACCTCTGTGCTGCCAACCTCAGGAGAAATGCCCAGGGCTACTTGGTGCATCAGACAGATGCATGGCATAAAGTACCCTTCCAGGCCAGCTCAGAAGTGTGTCTCCTGAATGGTGCATCAGGGACTGTACTGCTATTTCTGCCTTGTGGTTCCAGACTTGTCAAGATGTCAGTGACACCAGTGAAAATGAAAACATGTTTTCTAACACTACAAAGACCAAAGCAAAACAGCCAGAAAATTGAAGCTTCTCAAACCATGAGGAGAAATGGAAAAATTCTCAGCTTTTAGATACCGGGCTTTTATGATACAAGCCCGCTCTGCTGTAACTGGTGTGTTTATACACATGCCAGTCTTGAACTAAATTATACCCAACATTATATTTTGGTGCTGGGTGATTTTCCAAGCATTTGTTTTGCACCCATTTTTAGTATTAGGGTCCAGTTGAGGCTTAGACTGAAGCCCAGTCTTTTGCTATTCTTACTTTCACTGAAATTTATGATATATCATAAAGGCAATCAATCAGGAAGGAACACAAGAGAAAGATTGCGTCCACATTTATGATTCTTCTTGCCACATAGTAAAAGTATTTGTTGGGACACTTAAAGACAGTTTACTCCCAGATGTTACCAATGCCACAGGCAGGTAGATTGTTTTTTAATAATACCTTTCTCAAATGCTGGTTCCAGTATTGGAAAGGAGTACTGAGATTAGTCCATAGCATCCTTTTAACAAAGTAGAACTGCCATTAGGCAGTAGGCATACATCCAGCTCACCAGCACTTTGACTCATGGCTCACTCAAGCCTTCCAGCCAATTAAGGAAGATGTAAAAGGCTAATCAACTCTAATTTGTGACCTTGTTTAATGTCAGGAAAAAAATTTATTTCCCTTTTTTTTTCTTCTTCAACAGCAGAATATGGGCTTTCCAGAAGAATAAAAGACATGACTTGCTAACATACTGGCCTTGTATGACATTTCCAAGAAAACATAGCCTGCGGGTTGAGCTAGAATGATCCTGGCAGCTAGTGCATACAATTCAGCAGCAGTCACCATCCAAGAGTAGGCAGGGCTGCTGTGTCCTGCGGTCTTGCAGTTGGCATCCTGCCACACTCACTCTTACTCCTTTCCAAAGAGATAAAAGCATACACTAATGCTTCTGCCATCCTCTCTATCTATATCCAATACCCCCCCACCGTATATTTTTCTTATCGTTTAGTTATATAGACATGCTGGTATTTTATATACACATACACACACATACCATTTTATGGAGGCATTCATTAACCTGTAACTGAAAGCCATCTAAAAACAGCCAACAGACCCTATTTTGAACCTCCATTTCAGCTATGGCATAGCCAAACTGCATGTTTTACCAGTCTGTGCTACTTTACATCTTGCGAGCAGGTTTGGCAATGCCTTTCAATGTTTTTCTGAACATGATTTCCTCTCTTGTAACCTTCACCTGTACCCATTCCTTAGGTTTACGACCAGGCTGTCGGGTACCTCCCTGTTTTTTGACAAGCTGCAGTAATAGCAAAAAAAACTTGAAAATGAAATGTCAGTCCACAAAGTTGGTGGTAGGGAGAGCTGGTGACAGAAAACCCCAGGCTATGAGTGAAAGAAGCCTTGTACTGTGACAACTGCAGATTCCAGCCTATCAGTTACATTGACCTTAACATCAAAGCACCTTCAGGTAAGAGAGGTAGGTAACAACAGCAATACTGTAATCTTACCCTATTTGATGTTGTTGTAACAGTTTATATAAATTATCAATTAAAAAAAAAGATACATTCATTTCTTCATCGATTCAAAGTAGTTTTGCTTTCTTAGAATCATAGAATCATAGAATCATTAAGATTGGAAAAGACCTCTAAGATCATCGAGTCCAACCAT
>NW_008794542.1:2496944-2500187 GCF_000699145.1 Aptenodytes forsteri | reverse complement strand
GACTCCACCACTTCCCTGGGCAGCCTGTTCCAATGTTTCACCACTCTTTCAGTAAAGACATTTTTCCTCACGTCCAATCTAAACCTCCCCTGGTGCAACTTGAGGCCATTTCCTCTCGTCCTATCGCTTGTTACTTGGGAGAAGAGACCGACACCCACCTCGCTACAACCTCCTTTCAGGGAGTTGTAGAGAGCGATGAGGCCTCCCCTCAGCCTCCTTTTCTCCAGGCTAAACAACCCCAGTTCCCTCAGCCCCTCCTCATAAGACTTGTGCTCCAGACCCCTCACCAGCCTCATTGCCCTTCTCTGGACACGCTCCAGCACCTCAACGTCCTTCTTGTAGTGAGGGGCCCAAAACTGAACACAGTATTCGAGGTGCGGCCTCACCAGTGCCGAGTACAGGGGCACGATCACTTCCTTACTCCTGCTGGCCACACTATTTCTGATACACACTATTTCTTCCTTCCCCTTGCCCTCCCACTACCACCACCAATTTCCCATGAAGACAGCAGGTACATGGCACACTTTGTTAATAACAGGACATTTTTATCAGTTGATTGGAGCCTTTGCAGTAGATGTAAATACCAGCCTTGGGAGAGGAGAACACTTCTTGAAGGGTGCTGTGTGCTTTAGCTGCACCCACTAGAACTGGTGGGAGGCTTCATCTACGTGCACTGGCTTCTTGCCACAGGGCTTGAATGCTGTAAAACTTTGTGGTAGGAGACTGACTCAGGAGAGACACAGATCACAACTGATTTATTAGAACACTTATTTAATAATTAAGCTTTTATTATTAACAACAGATAAATATTGACATGGTTCATTCAATTATTTCCCCACACAAACTCATAGGTATGCAGCTGCAGTAACAGATGGAAGGCCAAACTCAACGCTTTACCAAGAAGGGGAGGATCATACTTACTTGCCAATGACTCCTTGGTAGGTGGTGATAAAGTCCCTCAAAGGTTCTTTGTTTCAGATGTATATATAATCCTGTAGGATTGGATGTGACCTGAGTTATACAACCTGTTGTTGGTGCTAGTGTGTGCTGATGGCCTTGGACAGGTGCTTAGTGTCCTGAGTTTAACAGCTTTTGCAGATTCAGCAGAGCCACTAGGCTCCAGAGCTTATCAGTTTTGGTGAGACATTCAAGCAGTACCTTTCAGCAAATACTTTTGCTCTCTTTGGCCAGCTATTTTCTGATAAGTACTTCTCCATTCACATCCGTAGGTACTTGTGGGCCCCATTTACAACAGCTCACACAGAATGGGCCTTTGTGGCATGTCTAAGTCAACATACACTTTTGAGAACACACTGTGCAATACTCTCACTTAGTGTACATTATTAAAAAGCTTTCACAGTTTTTCCAAAGCTTCCTAGCATGTTCACCTTCAGACACTTAAAAACCTTAAAAAACAAGGATAACCACCAATAAGAAGCAAGATCTGCAACATTAGGTCACGTCCATTTCCTCCTCAACAGTCCTTATCAGTGCTCAGTGCTCTATATAATAACATCCACATGTTATTCTGGACAAAGTTTTAATAATAACAATGAATCCCAAGTATTTTGTTCAGTTCCTCTGAAGTGGTGCTATCATTTACATACCTAATCTTAAGTCCCACCTAATCTTATTATTAACAAAAACTAGATACTTTCATGTATCTTCTTTACTAACTATATGCACGGTGTTGGCAACACATTTCATATCAGAAAATAACTCCACTGTGATAGAAGTTCTGTACTCTAAGACTTGCACTGAAGGTCTCTATATTGGTCACTTTATGTCCTGCTGAAGATGGAGATCGTAGTTTTGAAAAGAAGATGATGATTTCCACGTCCTGCAAGTCTACTTGTAGGGATTATGTGTGATGCAGTTTACTTCTTGACACTAGCTTCTTCATTCTCTGTTCACTATTCTCACATTGTGCCGTACTACTTCACAAAAACTGTCAAACAGCACAGCTGGAGTTAATAAACTGAGGAAGGATGCCCATTACCAGTTTCAGACATCCCTGTTGTTTGATGCTTTCAGTATTTCATTATCTCTGCATCAGCACTGGTAGTCCTGCAACTGAAAAGCCATCAAAATAACACAGCTTGAAATGATAAATGAAAGTAACAGAACAACTGCAGCAAAGAGCATGCAATTCTGTGGGCTTTTCTAGGTGCACAGAGATTTGTATCTGTGCTGTGGCAGTCTTATGGTACCACACAAAAGGTTTATACAGATGTGCTTGTTGGCTTAAAGCCATTGGACTAATTTTACATAGACAATTTTCTGTAAGTGCTAGGAAACCTAAGAAATTACATTTGATTGTTCTTCCTCAGAAATAGATTTTAGAAAGGTACAAGATTTCATTTTTTCCTTTTCATTAAGGAAAGAGAGGAAAATACAAGGTCCAGGAAAAGTCCATATCAACCACAAATAATCTTACTGCAAAATGATTGTCACGTAATTGGAACTAGTCAAATTAATTAGTACATTCATTCCTGAACTGAGGTTAGGTATGTGACTAAGGAAGGTACCAAATTCTCAATGAAGAGTTAACATAATGGATCAGAATTCTCTGACCCAGTTTAACAATTAGCTGGAGGTGATGTGATGTGAAATTTAAATGTACACTCCAGAGCAGGGAGTTCTTTCATCCTTTTCACAGAATTTCACAGAAATTCTTTCATCCTTAATAAACATGGCTAAATTTAAAACTGGAATGTATATTTCATTTTATTGTTATAAATGTTATCTGCTTAGTGCCAACAGCATATTTACAGCAACTAAAAGTGTATTACTCTCACCATTTGTCAGATCTGCAATGTATTCCTATAGCTGCTGTATATAATTAAACATGTAAAGCAAAAAACTGAAATTGATAATTAGCCCTCAAAATTTTGAAATAGCGTCTGGGAATTAAGCCACACAGTTCCCATTATAGTCCAGAGAAATCACACATCTTTCACTGCTTAGGAGATCAGGAGCCAGCTTCTAAAGTATTCTTACTCATGGGAGGGTAATTTGCACTTTCTGATTACATATGGATCAATGTCTTTTCATTATTGTCATAGTTTAACCTCAGCCGGCAACTGAGCACCACACAGCCACTCACTCACTCCCCCCACCCAGCCCCGATGGGATGGGGGAGAGAATCAGAAGAGTAAAAGTGAGAAAACTCGTGGGTTGAGATAAGAACAGTTTAATAATTGAAATAAAGTAAAATAGTAATAATAATAATAATAGAATATA
>NW_008794542.1:2485543-2496812 GCF_000699145.1 Aptenodytes forsteri | reverse complement strand
AGAGCATGGGAAGCTGAAAAGTCCTTGACTAGTGTAAGCACTACTTAGCAACAACTAAAAGATCAGTGTGTTCTCAACATTATTCTCATCCTCAATCCAAAACACAGCACTGTACCAGCTACTAGGAAGAAAATTAACTCTATCCCAGCCAAAACCAGGACAATTATGTATTTTTATGATTCAATTTGTGTGTTTTTCCAAGAAATTAAAAGTTATTTATTGTGATTTCAGGTGTTCAACCTTGAAGAGATGGTTCATCATAGCTCTTTACTGATAAACAGCAAAAAAAAAAAAAAACACTTTAAAATAAATGCAAAGTGAAAAACAGGCAAACAGACAAAAACCCCAAACCAAAGATCCCACAGTTCTGTTTTTAAAAAAATTGCCCTTTTATTAGTATAAGAAAACATTCTCTTTTGGGGTATTTTGTTAATATGTATGCTATTAAGTGTGGTTAATAAGATGATTTTCTAGTTTTAGACCCTTGTTAACACAGAGTAGGGAATTTCAGGGATTCTTAGAGCTTCATGAAGACTCAGCTTGCTTTGACATTTGTTGAACAGTCTCATACATTTCCACTGCAGAGAATGTAATTATAATTTAAGTATATGAAAAAAAAAAAAGAACATTTTTTCTTTTCACAGTTTTTCATTTGGGCACATGCAGTATGTATTCAGGACCTAGCTAAAAAATTCCTTCTATCACTGTTTTCTAGTTTTCTTTCCTTAACAGGTCATATATATATAATATACATGGCATATGATAACTAAGGAAGCATGCATAAGCCTAAGTGTACAGACCTGGTTATGTTTCTACCTGAATTTAGCTTTCTTTTTTTTTTTTTAAATAGTGGAAAAGGAGACTCAGTAGTTAGATATTAACCAGTTTGATACTGAAATACTATTCAGAAACTTTAAAAACACTTGGGATGAATGCAAGTTAGAATCAACCCTTTGCCTTCCTAGTCAAATATGTGTGAACAAATTAGTTGTATAGTTCCATACACTTTCTTTCATACTTTATTTGTCTGCTCAGATATTGAGCATATATTTTAAAACCTTGGTTTTCAGTAAAGGTTTTATCAACATTTCAGTGTTAACAGTCAGGTGTTTCTTATAAGGAAAACAAAAAGAAAAAAGAAAAACAACAGATTATTTTAGCCCATAGTCAGAGTTCCAGAAACAGAAGAAAACTATGCCCTTACTCACACTGACAAAGGCTTCCTTACCATTGACAAATAACTGCTTTTTGAGCACATCCTTTTATACTACATACACCTCAGGCTTCCCTACTCGGAAAGTCAATGAACTGACTTGTGTGAGACTGACTGAAAGCTGCACACAGACACCTTTTTTTTTTTTCCATTTCGCAAAGTTAATTTGAGGTAATTATTTTTCTTGTACCTGAACTGGTTGCTGAAAAACATTTTCTCTCCCTACTCCACCGCCAGACACTTTTTTTGTTAATCCCCTGCAGGTATTTAGAATTAGCTTTCATGTTGTGTCTTAGTCCTACTTTCCCCAGGCTTTGCAAATTCGCTTTTCTTAATAAACTTTTTTATCATTTTTGTTTTCCTCTTTTTTGGATTCTTTCCAATTCAGCAAAATCTTTTTTGTATTATGGATCCCAAAACAGTGTAAAGCACTCAAATACGGTTTCACCAATTCTGCACTGAGATAAAAAATTAATTACCTGCCCCCCTTCTCCTGACCTAATTCCTCTCATTATACTGTACATGCTCAATATGGTATTTGGCCTTTTGCAGCATATCACTCTGTGTTCTTCTGCAGAGCTTATGGTTTGCTCTGAGCCTGGTCTTTTCCTGTAGCCATGGAAATTTCCAAATTAGTCTTTCTCTGTGTTACACATCAGGCTCTTTCACACTTTACATTTAACATGATTAAAGGTCAATTTTGTTGTATTTAGACCCTGATCATAGAAGGGCACATTGGGGTCTTCCCTATAGTCTAAGGTTAGAAAAGACAAAAATGATGGTGTAGTTGGACGCAGCAAATTCTTCCGATTCTGTAGTTATACTGAAAATGCAGATATGTCTTTTCTGTTGGAGCACACTACCAGGGCTATTTCAGAGAAGAATGACCTGTGATTTCCTAAGAAGTGGGGTTATAACTTAATTTTTTTATTTCAATATCTATACTGGTCTATGTTCTCTTCCTAAGCTTTATATATCATGTCATCAGATCAAGCCTTGTTTTCCTGAGTTCTGGTAATTATTCATACTACTTCACTTACTCTTTTGTTTTATTTTATCTTTATAGAAACAAGATGATTTGTTACAGAAATTCCCTTTAATCACATGGATCATGCAACCTCGGTCATGAAAGCTGAAAGAATGGCACTGTACTAAGGGAACATGAGTATCCTTCTTTCTTCTTTTACCAGTTAGTCAGACATACTTTAAGCAGCAGTGTAAATGCTTTCTATTCTCATGTTGTTATTCATACAGTCTCCAGGACCTTGACCAATGTACAAAAATTTTATCACAGCATTGTGCAGCAGATGAAACCCTGTGTTTGCACCCTTAAAGGAAAAATCAAATGTTTGGCTTAATAACAATTATGAACTTGACCCAATGACTTGACTCATTTATAAAGTCAGGTACGAGGAACCATTATTAAAATATTCTTACATAGATCTGTCCATCACTCTTTTACTATCTCTAGTTAACACATTCTATTCACATATGTTAGCAGTGTAAAAGTGTCTAAATAGGTACACAGATTTAGTTTGGGATAGGAAAATAAAGCCAGAGTGTCACACTCTTATAGCACAGAACTTGTTGCCTAAAAAGCAGTTTATTTTACAACTTCACAGTGATTCTTATGCAAACTGCAAAGTATGCCCAATGAATAGCATTGTACCAGAAATAATGGGATCATTAACCTGTAAAAGGTGCATAGCCTCATCATTCCACAATACCTGATAAATTTCCAGTGATGAGCACTGCAGACAGATACTTGTTAACCCAGGAGTCATCAGAGCCTACAAATTTTATTATTAGTTCAGTTTTATATTGATGCTGTTGCTCTTGTCCTTACAGTCATATCTCAAATAACACAGGCCTCTAAAAGTTTGGGTGAGTAGCCTCAGCTCTAAGTTATCTAGCCTTTCTTGCTCTTTAGTCAACAGAAAGAGAGAAGCATCTCCTAAGGGGCAACTAATTTTTTCATGGACTCTTACACTATTGTTGATGAATTATTTCTGAGAATCAACTCTTTCTCTGATGATTCAAGAGGAAGCCTAGATAGACTAATTTGAACTAGATTCCTAACTTTTAGAGAGTGAGGGGGGATGTGCAATGAGTGACACCGAAAGTCACTCCAGGGAGCAGTGTGAGCTGTTGCTGTGACACTGGCATTTTGCTAGCTGATAAAAGACCGCTAAAGCCATGCAAACAATTGTATGAACTGGCCTTGTTTGGGTGTTGGTTGAGCTGTGTTAACAATATGACTGCTACCAATTATGGAAATAAATCTGTGTAGTTGATGACCCTGGCAGAACTGCTGATGACCTCTGCTGAGTACTGATTAGTCAGCAGACAGACACCACCAACATGCAAGCTCATGGCTGAAGATCAGCTCATTATGCTAGTGTCAGCCTCTCTGGCCACAGCTAAGAAGTGCCTCACTGATGAAGCTAGAAACATTGAAACTCACCTGCACTATCTTCTGATCAGTGGTGTGCTCTTATTCACATCAATTTTCTTCTGATGTGGTACTGTGAAAGCTTAACACCAGTGGATAGTGGTATTACTTCTTGCCTGTAATGAAGCAGTAAGTTGGGATGATGTTTCTGTGAGCGCATCCTCAATACAGAATGGAATATTTGCACAGATTTAGCCTGGTAGCTGATGGTCTTTGACTGCTTTAATTTCAAACACTCTACTTTCCATTGAAATGCCATACCTGTTTATTTATTTATTTATTACTTTGGACCACTAGAAGTAGATGCACAAATTCTTTGAACGGATTCCTGAAGCAATTCATTTCTTTATAGATGAAAAATTCTGTTCCTTTTTGTTAGGAGGTGATTATATGTAGAATAATATAGAGGTATTTGAAAGCAATGGAAATAATGAAGCTAAGAACACACTATTTTTTGACATTGTTATTTACTGGCCTTGTGATACTGTTACTACTGGTTTTGGTTTTTAGCTGATCTCTGATAAAGCTCTCTGATAAGGATACCTGCAAGATAATGAGTATAACCTGTTCTTCATAAAACATCTGGTAAAATGATGAATGAATGGATACATACAGACATAAGGTTGACCTCTTGAATTCTCCTATTCAGAAAAATAAACTGGGATAGGAAAGAGTTTAGCATTCAACTCCTATAATCCCAAAGCTTTTGTAACTGAAACAGAGGCATAGAGCCCAAATCTCCAAAAATTATTTGGAATTTGGCAATCACAAAAGAAGTCAAAATGCCTCCCAGCTTCCAGTTTGGCAGTATCTTTCTGATTACAGAGATTATAGACACAAGAAGTGAAATATGTCAGAATAATAATATATATATGTAAATGTATATGTGAAATAAACTTTATGAGCTAGAATTGTTACTAATCACTGTTTAGTCTTTTCACTGTGAGAAGTTATACCAGTAGCAGTAAGGTTTTCAGCCTCTTTGAGGAATTTCCAGTAGCCCCACTTTAATCTTAAGTAGTCTCAAGAAGAAGATATTTAGCCCAATCCCTCTTAGGCTATAAAGGATCACAGAATCACAAAATCTAAAATAAGGAAAGATATACTGTGTCATTAGTCCAACTCTCTGCCAGCACAGAATACATCTCCATATTACATTTATGATCTTTTCTCCACACTTGGCTTTAGTTTGACAAACTTATCTAAGGAAATTATGTTTTTATTGATTTGATCAGTAATTTCAATAAGCCTTCTCCCTCTCCTTTCTATATGACCCTGCTTGGCATTGCTCCCTCAAATATTCATAGACCTGTCATTATAACCCCTTCTAACTTTTATTTGGTCAAGATTATGCATATTTAACTCTTTCAATCTTTTTTTCAGAACTCAGTACTTGAAGTTCTTCAATCAATGACCATAGTGTAAATCTCTCCTTCTTTTTGGTCAGACAAGAAATTTAGTCAGAAACTACCTGGAGTGAAAACACTGTTTCACATCTTTCCCTGCTCAAATCTGGTATAACAGAGAGCTGAATCTGTTTCCTGCAGTGTGACAGAAACAAATAAAAAATGTTCTGTATAATATCTGGATGATGATATTCAAAGTTATGTTCCTCAAAAGGAAAGATACTCCACCTTACATAATTTACTCAACACTATTTCTGTTATCTTCTTCTGGTGTGTTCATGAAGACGTTAAATGAGATTTGAATAGTGTTGGGTTTTGTAGATCATTAGTAACACTACTGTCCAAAGTAAAAAAATCTAATCAGAGATCAGTCCTAACCAAAGATAATGCCATTAATTATTATTCTTATTTTTTTTTTATTTCAAGCTCTCATTCTACTCACTGTTATACATACCACATCTCTTGTGATTTCTTGAAAAATATTTCAAATTCACCTTTGATTTAATAAGTTAGAACTTTATTGAAGTCAGAGGAATTAAGCAGTGCCTATTATGTCCACTGCATTAACCCTACCTTCTGTAGCAAATTGTTGACTTTTCTTTGATAGCATATTAATTTAATATGATTTCTTGCTTATGAACTTTTGCTGCCTGCAATTTTCCTCAAGGTGCTAAAGGATTTATTGAAGTATATCTCTGATCTCATACCTAGTACTTACTTAAGAGACTTGTAAAAACTAATTCTATAAATGACCCAATCTACTCCCTGAATTCTCAAAGATGACATTTAATAGTTCTGATTCTGATGATTAGTAAGTCTATTTATGCAATTTGGCCATGTTAATTCCTTCATGTATATAACATTTAAAAGATGCACTCTTTGCCATAATTGCATGTTTTACAAATTATTCTGTATGCTCTGGATTTACTATCAACCACTAAGAGTTTTAACTTCCTTCTCAAAAAAAAGACATAAGAAATACATTTAAAAAACAAAGTGTCATACTCAAAACTCCTGCTTGTGACAGTCCAGATGCCTGAAGCACGATTATAGGCTATGAAACAGATAGTGTAGAAGTCCAGTGTCAGAGACTACACATTAATTTACTGGAAATTAAACAAGAAGAGAGAAAAAAATCAATGTTTAATATTTAGACACTAAGAAATTTCCACTCATGTTCTGAGATCCAGCCAAAGGGAATCACTAGGTATGTTGATCATCCTCTGCTTCCCCTCCCCCAAGTTTTACAGATGATAAGGTTGTATAAGAAAAATTATTCAACAACTATATACAGGAAAAAAGTATATAGAAATAAAACAAAAGCAATGAAATATGGATTCAATTTTAAGTTATAATGTAGTTAATATCTGAGGTAACATAATAAAGCAAGAATATTTTAGAGATGGTATACTTAAGTTCAATTATAGCTTTCAAACTTGTTTTATTTTGTTTCTGGGTTTTTCCTCCCTTCTGTGTGTCAATTTGTTCATACAAGAAAACAGTCTGATCACAGATGTAAACATACAAATATCAAAGTTAGATTCCACTGCTTCAAAACAGTGTAATAAAATGTTGTGGAATTAAGATGGTCATAAGTAGCAGTAAGATATATTGATACAAGGCTTTACAATTCAAAATGCCTATCAGGGCACTGTATGGCTCTTCTCAGTATGGTATTTGAACACCTCAGACATCTGGTGCTTTATCAGCTCCTATAAAAGATTCCTAAAGAAACCCTCAAGGGAGAGAATGCCTACAGTATGAAAAAGCTTTATAGACTCAGGTTCCTGGCCCCTGCCTGTCAGCATCATTAATAGCACCAATTTTCAGCTGAACTGAGAAATGCAAAATGCAATTAATCCTTTCCTTCACATTAAATGAATAGTTTATGTGTGCACAAATTTCCTTTAAACTTTCAACCCAGTGATGATGAGCAAATACAATTTTATCTTTAGGATTTGACTTATAGCCAAAAATGTAAAGGAGTTCAAAATCAAACAGAATCAAAATCCCTCATTCCACCCATGTCACCCCGTATTATTCCCCCAGTCAGTATTTCAAATGTGAGCCATATCCAGTTTGAAGAGTCATATTGCGTTAAGTTACAGTATGTAACACAATATGAACAGTATAATAAGCATGAAGCATCAAAGAAATAGTTGATGCAATTTTCATTTGATGATAAGAAGTGTAATGAATTTTAACCTGTTACTATGAGGCTTATTGATACTTTCAGGTTATTAATGCTCTGAAAAATGAATTAGATTGTTATGTGTATTTGAGTACAATTATAATGTGCTTCAGCTCCAGTGGGAATGATGAAACTTCCTAAAAATAATCATGTAATTTCCTTTTCTTCCTACACCTTCCCTTCCCTGTCAGTGTGCCATTATGTTACAAGAACTTCAGGTACTTGAGCTCAATATAAGCAGAAACAAATTAATGAAACTTTACCACAGTGTGGGATTTGAACCTATTTATTATGGGTCCACTGAATTATTAAGCAACTCATCTGTCGTATCTGGGATAATTTCCTTTTCTTCCTACACCTTCCCTTCCCTGTCAGTGTGCCATTATGTTACAAGAACTTCAGGTACTTGAGCTCAATATAAGCAGAAACAAATTAATGAAACTTTACCACAGTGTGGGATTTGAACCTATTTATTATGGGTCCACTGAATTATTAAGCAACTCATCTGTCTAGTATCTGGGAAAGAACCTTTTTATTAAAAAATCTATTGAAAAGTGGTTTTAGTAAACTTTAATTCATGAAAACTTACTGAGTTAAGTACACTGGTGATTTACAATTACAAATCTGTTTCATGTGTGTATATCTGTTATGTCAACATCATCAAAGTAAATAATTTAAGTATATTTATACCTATTATGTGGGTATGAGTGTATGTAACACATGAATGTATGGGTTTGTGTGTGTTTTTATAAGCACACGTAATACACACATATATATGCAGAAAAGAGAGGGAGAAAGGTGAGATGACTATTAATATGGCCATGGTTTTATTAAGGTATTGTGGACGGATATTGCTAAGGCAGATTGTATCCAACCCTTCAACAAACTGATAAGTCAGAATGAAAGGTCCTATTTAGAAAATTTTGCATGAGGGTGGGCATGTGTACTGGTAGATAGCTGAGAAGAAAATAATGAACTCCTGCATCTGTTTCCAAGTAGCCATTGAGTAACACAAGTGGAAATGAACCCTAAAGAATCTGTGCTGATGCTTGTATCACCTTTAGGTAGTCTTGGCTACACCTAACTAGTTGAGGAGAATACCCAACAACTGATAAAAGCCTAACTCCATTACTGATAGGTGTAGCTCTTCAGAAGTGTAGATTTTAAACATCTCTAAACCAGTGATGACGAGGCCACTAAAGCAGAAAAAAAATCTCTTGAAACTAACACTCACATCAATTCATGTTTAAAGGCTACCCTGCCTTGCCCAGTGAGGTTCTGTTTAAACAATTTCATACTCTTTTAAACTTTAGAAACACCTTTATTTAGGAGACCATTCAGTTTCAACACAACCTGGGAAAATTCTGATAACATTGGATAAAGACAAAGTTCATAAAAATGCTTTAATTGGTTCGTAAGTAAATACTGCTAAAACCACTTTCGGCTTTGGTGATTTCTCTATGGAGTTGGCTAGGATGATCCCTCAGTAGATTTACTCCTTTAAATTTGGAGAATGACAAAGACTCGCATTTTATTCTTCCTATCCAAGAGCTCTGTTAACTAGTTCTTTTGCAGTTTTCCTCCCTCTCTCTTATTTTGGTCTTTTTTGGTTGGTTTGTTTGTTTTATTTTGTTTTTTAACAGTAAAACAAAAATGCAGCAACATTTAAGTTTGCAGTGTCATCAATATTCAAAGTAATTTTAGTATCTTAGCTGAAAGTGTCTAAAAAGAAGAGCCATTTCACTCTAGAGAGGCAGGGATAGGATTTCCAGAAAATTGAATTCTATTCAGTACCTATAGGACAGAAATGATACTGATGAGCAAAGACACAGTCTGCATAACTCTGTTGGTGATGTATTTTCTACTGAGTAAATTTAACTGACCTCTGTCAATACATCTCACTGTCACAGAGTTCTGCAAGACATATTTAGACCTCAGAATGGCATATATGTTTTTTCTCTCTCCCTGTCTTATTGCCATGTATAGTTTGAGCATCCTTCTCCGAGGTTGAGCTGAAAGCAGGGACCCATATCCATGCAGTCCAAACACTACCCAAACAGGTTATCCTATTATGTTAGAGAAATATCTGACAAGGGCAACTTAATCTAGTGCTAACTGGAGTAATTCATCCTTGGAGTCAGCTGAGTCATTGTGAGGAACATAGTAAATGCTTGCTGTCTGCCCTGCAGCAGTTACATTTTCATTTCTGGGTACAATTCACTGTGTCGTTTATCCTGGGCATAGCCTCAAGTCACCTAAGAATCTCAGATCAGAAACAGAGATAGTATTGAATTCTCTAGGACAGGAAGATTTTTTCAGTATAAGACTATGGTTTCCATATGACCTATTTCACTGTGTTTTGAAAGGTTGTGTGAAATATACTCATTAGAGGAACCTGAATTTGGCATTTTTCGATAGCTCCACAGCCAGCTTAAATCAACCTAAATCAGGCAGCCATTAGAAAGGGTAATTCTGTCCGTGATTACCCTCACCTGCTCACCAGGGCTTCCTTGCTATTCTCTTGCATTAGGTTTTCTTATTTTGAGCTATGATATGAATTATATATCAAAAAAATAAAAAAAATCTGCTGGGCTATATGACCACTCTAGCTGTCAAAAACTGGAAGGGGAACATGCGTATAGGTATGAGAAGAAATATTGACCTAAGTGCACGTCTTTCATTAAGCATAATCCAGTTCAAAAGTGGGTCATCATGATTTTCTACTCATATGTTTCTCAGTGACTGATTAATATCAGGTATAACATATAAGTAGCTGCAGAATGAGCTAGATAGAAAGGTGAGCCAAACAAACAGACACAAAGAATTAAGAAGGGCAGGATCATATGAAGAGGGATGACAGGAAGGAGAGCAAAACCACCTGTATTAGTAGCAGTCCTCAATTAGATTAGGTTAAACATAACACAAAACTTCCCCCTTTGATCAGTCTAACATGACTATGAAGCCTCAGGGCTAAAAGTTTGATTATGTCTTAATTCAAAGCTTCTTTGAATTAAAGTCAGCTATGAAGACAGTAGTTCTAATGGATTTAATTTATTTCCTATTAACACAATTTGCAGTCAGCACCCATGGAGGGTGTCATTCAAGTTACCAGTGATACACATAGTTTCAGGTAATAGCAAGCAACAGATGTATTAGAGAAAGGTGCTGAAGATAGAGGTGAAATAAATGCCTTCTGACCATTGTTTCCCAAAAGTCCTAACTCGGTCTCGGTTGTTCAATATAGCCTTAAGTACTAAGGTATGAGATTTTGTTCCAGCACTTTTCTGGCCACTGAGATGGGGTGACAGTGAGTTTTAAAATCCAATTTGAATTTACTGCCTTCTAATTTAGACAAATGTCTCCTATTTCTGAAGGATAGGGCATGGAGAACAGGTGTTCCTGATCACCTGTATTTTACTGCTTAGGTTTTTGTTTATGTTTTTACCATAGTAACCATTACTTACCTCCTTCCTAACATAGAAGTTCCAGGTTTTTCCCCATCCTACTCATATGAGAGATTTTCCTGTACTCCACTTTCATCATTCATCAATGATGAAATACTTTTCTTGAAATGGGATGAACAGTGATACCCAAAGTACTCAGGATCAAAATATAGCACTGACTTTCTTGAAGGAATTACATTGTTTCCTTACATACTGAGTCTTTTCCGTATGAATCATCAGGATTTAAAGTATTTTTAAATGTAAATGCAGATTAAGCAAAGTTCTTTTAATAAAGCATCTACAGGATAAACTCATCCATTTCCAGTAAGGCTCTCTCCATAGACTTCATTGCTCTTCAGATTTGGATTTTGGTTGGCAGGCAATTAGAATCATAGAATCATAGAATCATTGAGGTTGGAAAAGACCTCTAAGATCATCAAGTCCAACCGTCGACCCAACACCACCATGCCCACTAAACCATGTCCCTAAGCACCTCATCTACACATCTTTTAAATACCTCCAGGGATGGGGACTCCACCACTTCCCTGGGCAGCCTGTTCCAAT
>NW_008794542.1:2465586-2484927 GCF_000699145.1 Aptenodytes forsteri | reverse complement strand
GCCACCTGGGCACACTGCCGGCTCATGTTCAGCCGGCTGTCCACCAACACCCCCAGCTCCTTTTCCGACAGGCAGCTTTCCAGCCACTCTTCCCCAAGCCTGTAGTGTTGCATGGGGTTGTTGTGGCCGAAGTGCAGGACCCTGCATAATAATATAATATAATAATAATAATTCATAATATCTGGTAAAATTCAGTAGTAATGATTGCCAGTGTTGAGAGTTTAACTCTAAAGTTAATGCCATTTTTTATAATAGAAATCACATTCAACATAGACAGCAGAGGCTTCAAACAAGCTATTGAATGTAGCTAGGAAAAAATGTTTCGAATTATGTAGTATATACACCATGTAATACATGGAAATTATATGCATTCTTCCAGTGCTGGATGTAAAATCAATCCTTTTGTCAAGTGCTCCTATTGTAGGCTGCCATGCTGGAGACCTACATTCAAGCAAAGGACTCGGAGGGTTGGGCACTTAGCTTCCAGGGAGAGGAGCCTTCTGTCATTCAATAACTCTCCTCAGTCGCAGATGACAAATGAGCTACTGTAGGTAAGACACTTCAGACAAGCTTCTGAGAGCCCTTTTGATAAAGTCTCACATCTGAGGTTAATGACAATACCTAAGGTGTGGGAGTCATGTAATAAGCGTAAATCTGACTTGGAAAATTAAAAACAAAGAGCAAGAAACAAAGAAAAAAGTAGCACTAGTTTGAAGAGAATGGCATTATAGTCAGAAGGAGTAAATAATGAGGAACAATGTGGTATGATACATGAGGACTTAGATGATAAAAATACTAAAGGATGAAAGCTAGTTCAAAGCAGCTAAATAGAGAGCGGTGACAAGTTCCTAGGGAAAAAAAGGATATCAAACAATTGGGTGTGTCATTAAATATAAGAAATCAAAAGGTAAAAAGAGTCTAAAAGATAATTCTGTGTGCAGCATTAAATATGAATGATAAGTAATAAGGTGAGAAAAGAAAAATCTATGTCTAACATTAAAAACAAAGGAACATTACCAACTATGCCTAAGTAGGGCAAAAAGGAGTTGGGTACAATTTATTAATATAAACAAAATCTAGAAGAAACAGACTAACTAAGAAATGAACAAAGGAAAAAGAATCCACTTTCAGTTAAAAAATCCAGAAGGTTATTCACTCCTAGGAGATAGGACTGCAACAAAGATATATATTTCTCCTTGTACAATTAAAAGCTCTGCTAGGCTGTAGCTTTTGCTCACTGTACCAATGGCTCAGCTACACTATCACTGCTATGAGCTCGAACGTCATGCCTAGAGCTTGCTTTGCCCATGTACTTATTTAGAGGAGACATTTGAGGCCCATATGATGATCCTGTAAGAAAAGCGATAGCAAAAGAGACTGGATTTGCAAAAATACTTGAGTCACCAAAAGTTACAGATTAGAAGCATCCCCAAATCTCACAATGAGATCCCACAAATAACTGTGAAAATCTGGACCATAAGCGATGCTAGCAGAATTCTTAGCACTATGAGTTCTAATGGATGAAGTTCATTAATAGGAAATCCCATCAGTATTAAATCCCGCTGCTCCTGCTATTCTTAATTATGACATGACAACATTAAGAAATTGACATTTCATTTTTTCGCTTCTTCAACACAGATGGTCTATTCTTTCATTAAGAGAATGACCCTGTCCTAGCTGGAGCTCCTAGGTTCTTCTTTTTTATGGTTTTGAGCCCACGTGAGTTTGTCCACAACAAATCTTTCCTGGCATATCATTTATGAAATTACCAGAAAAAATTCACTTGGGACTTAATTTTGGCATAAATGGTGGGTGATTAAGAAAAGCAGTGGGGTTTGGGGTTTTTTTTAAGTAAAAGGTTGGAACTTTTCTTGGTTTTCTCTTTCTAAATTAGAAATACAGAGCACATATTGAAAAATCTAAGCATTAAGAAGTGAAGAAATTCTGACTGGAGTAACTGAAGTAACTACTGACTGTAGTAACTCTTAGGAATATGGTAACTGCATGAAATACTGCTATCTCCCTGTCTAGCTTTTCCTTTAGTCCATTTTTATATACCGCTTACTAAAGGGACAGTGCAGCTCAGAAAATGTGATTTGTTCCTTTTTCTGGAGGCAGGAGGGTTCACTGAAGCTTTAGTTCAGTGCTTTAGTTCAGCTCAGCAAGCTCTGTGAGACTGCTAGTGGCCATCTTTTAGCATCCTTGGTCCAGGTTACTGTGCAAAGTTAAGCTGCAGTACACCTATATTGATAATTCAGTCCAGCTTGGCAAGATTTTCATGGGTGTAATGCAAGGCACACTGCTAACTCCAGGATTATAACTTGCCCCAGTCAAGAGTGTGGGAGTATTATAAATTCTAACTGAACAGAACATATGAATTGCTTATAGCAGGCAAAGCAATATGCTTTTCTCTAGAAGAAAAAAAAAGCAGAACTATTTTTTTTTAACTTAAAAAGTAAGCAAAATTCCCTCCACCTCCTTCCCTCCCAAAAATAGCCTTTCAGACTTCTTTAACTGCTAAAACTGAAATTTCCAATGCTAAAGAATTAAGAAATAGCATTGTTCGGGGTAGGCCTGGGGAGATTGCTTTTGATTTGTCTTTTTTTAAATCTGAAAAGCCTGTAAATCAATAAAAAAAAATCTGCCATACAAAAATGTTTAATAACCTCACTAAAGCCCAGCCCTCACTAGGTCAAAGTATTGAAGTTAGAAAAAGCCTTCTATGAAGATGAGAGAAGCAGGCAAAATGTCTTGCACAGACACGAGGGAAGGATACATATTTTCTAATTTTCTACCAATAACTCTTGTATTTTGAAAGAAGATGATCTTTTTTTTTTTCTTTTTCTCCAGATAATGGGTAAAAGGAGCTGATAATGATACACAGTCCTGCCTAATATCTGTTCTAAAGTTAAATCAATCATTATATTCCCTCTGCATGAACATCAAACCTCTCTCACTTCAAAGGAGATAATTTTTAGTCTGCTAAGTCTAGCAGATTCAGATGTAATCATCCAGATGTGATCTAACACTTCAGGAAAATCTAAAGAGCCCTAGACACCCTTCATGTTTTTCTCAGCCTTTTCTCAGAGATACATATGTAATTCCTTGTTCCACTCTTTCTATTTTGTATCTAAGTCCAGTTTATTAATTTGACAGAAAATTTTATACAATGTGTATAACCTCGTCAGAATGATGCATGACAACATTTTGAGAGAACAAGAGGAAATGAGAATGAGAAAAAAAGATATCCCCAGATTTTTTAATGAATAAGAATCATGAGGATCTGTCAAGGTTTCACACCCTTTTCCAGGTATCAAATCATGTTGAGCAGTTCAATTGCATACTCAGAGAAGTGTATATCTCATATTTTAAATTAATTCTGCTTATGAGGTATGCTCTTACAGAATTTTTTTTGTTCTTCACTTCCCTTTCTCCTCAACTAACTCAAACATGGGAAGAGTTTCACCACAGAATCACAAAATCACAGAATGGCTGAGGTGGGAAAGCACCTCTGGAGATTGTGTAGTCCAGCTCCCAGCTTAGGGCAGGGTCAGCTACAGCAGGTTGATCAGGACTCTGTCCAGCTGGGGTTTGAATATCTCCAAGAATGAAGAGTTCACAGCCTTTCTGGACAACCTGTACCAGTGTCTGACCACTCTCACAGTAAAAGTGTTTTTCTGATGTTTAAATGAAATTTCCTGTATCTTAGTTTGTGCCCGTTGCCTCTTGTCCTTTCACTGGCTACCACTCAGAAGAGTCTAGCTCATATTTATACCATCCAAACAGGTATATATACACATTCATAATATACCCCCTGGGCATTCTCTTCTCCCAGCTGAACAGTCCCAGCTCTCTCAGCCTTTCTTCATATAACAGAGACTCTCATGTGTTAATCATCATTTGGCCCTTTGCTGGACTTGCTCCAGGATGTCCATTTCTCTCTTATAAAGGAGAGCACAGAAATGGAGACAGCACTTCAAACGTGTCTCAGCAGTGCTTAGTAGAGGAGAAGGGTGACCTCCCTTGACCAGTTGGTAACACTCCTACCTGTGCAGCCCAGGAGGCTGTTGGCCTTCATTGCTGCAAGGACACATAGGTTAAGATATCTAAAGATATCTCCTGTCTGAATAACCTATCTTACAGATAGGAAACTGAGGGTGATATCTTTTAAATATGCTTAGCTATATGTAACTAACTGATTTCAGTGGGAATTTGGCACTTACATATTTCAGTCAATGTGGACCAGCAGAAGCTTGTTTATTGTCATGTGGGAAGTTACAGCAAAGAAGAAAAAACTGTCAGATCACCGAAAATCCCTATTCCTAGACTCATCTTCCTACTTTACTAGATATATTTGACATTAATATAATAGACTGCAAGCTACTGACATTATAATAGGTATCTAAAGTTGACATTAATTTAGATGTACTTTTAATCTTGGTAAATATGAAAGCAGAGGCATCATTAATTCCAAGTGAAATAAAATACCAAGAAAAACAACACCACTATTTTTCAAGCAAACCGTTTACATCCAGAGCTAAGCAGCAGCAGGAGCTCTGACCGAGGAAACATACAAAATAGAAAAGCTGTCACCTCCTCAAACATTTTTCTTCAGTCTTGCCAGCGCTAAGCAGCAGCAGGAGCTCTGACCGAGGAAACATACAAAATAGAAAAGCTGTCACCTCCTCAAACATTTCTTCAGTCTTGATTTCACAGAAGAAACTACATAAGATTAAGGTAATAATTTCTTTATTAACTTATAAGAATAACATTGCTTGTATTAAGAAGCCTGGACTAAAATGGAGAGGTGCCACCACAAAAATACACTGCAGTGAGAAAAATAATTAGCAATTTTTTGTGCTGCATAATCCAAAGGAAGGTACAAATAACATGATGGAAAAAAGGAAAAAATGAAAACCTGTATTGTATTAGCAATGCCTTCTTTGTATTAACTACAATGTTAACATATTAATGAATTTTATGTTTACCAGTAGAAAAGATCATTGCTAGCATAATTCATGAACCTCAGAAGAGTCATTAATATGATATGGCTACTCTAATGAAGCATTCATATGTCACTCAGAACAGAATTATTTGATACGGAAGTATTCACATGCTGTAGTGAGTTTTGAGGATTGATTTATTTGTTTCTAAATACTCACCATCTATATAGGCAAGAAATATATATGTAATATATATATATTTGGCAATAATTGCAGGCAATTTTCACTATCACAATTGTTGGCTAAGGGCTTGATCCACTGAGGATTTGACCTTTGACTCCCACTAGAGAGAAGGCTAGTTCTCTCTCCCAATGGAGGATAGGGTGTTGAGATGATGAGAAGCTGCAAGGTCAGGCACAACTCTCGTGTTTGAAAGAGTGATGATTCAGAACAATTTCAGTAGTCACAAGCTAGAGGACTACATAACTAACTCAAATAGTATACTGCAATGGCTGACTTTAGCTAAAGTAAACAAATTCAAGGTTCAACAGTTTTTGTAAATCTACATCCTGTTTAGGGGCCTCAGTTCACTTGGGTGTGCTATTGGAAGTGCATAAGTATAAAATAAACATCATATCCTGTTCCTGTGATCATACATGCAATATAATAAAGGGAGGACAGAACCAATAAATTAGAAGGAAAATGTGAGAAGCAATGATCAAGTAATAGTCAGGAGACCGGATAGATTTTGTAACCTGAACAGTAGCAAAAGAAGGAAAGTAATGGAGGTCCCATTTATATTATTTGCTACCTCTTTTGTCTTTCCCTCCCTCCCAGAGGAAACAAAATCCACCTCACCTCTTCAGTCCCTGGAGGTGTGTGGCAGTGTCGCAGTTCCATGAGAGGTGGCAGGACAAAGCTTTCAGCCCGCTCTGCTCCTGGCCCTTTTCTACTCCACCATGAATTCAGTCAGCAACAAGCACACCAGTTCTTCTGTAACTTTGTTTTAGAATCTGAGAGCTAATTAGATAGAGGAAGAAGCACTAGGAATACTTGGGTGGCAAGAAGATTTCCAAGACATGCAGTGGCAAAGCTGAGCTGGAACTACTCAGGTTCATTTTCAAGTTGAATGTGTTAGTCTTGCATGTCAATGGTGAACAGCTGTCTCGCTCTGAGAGACCGTATTTTTAAGAGACTACTAAAAACCTTAAAGCTGAATCCGTTCCTAAGCTATTAATTAGCTTGGTCCAAAATACTAGTCTGTCTTAATTAAGCCAATTCCGTATGGACCAAAATAGGTTTGCTAACTGAATTTCAGTCTAAATGGAAGCATTTATGACTAGGAGTATGGTAGTAATGAGACCCCTTTAATGAAGGTGGTGATTTTCTCAAAAGTTAAAGAAAGGGGAAAGAATAGTACCTACAAACAGAATCCTGTATCTTCCTCATTTTTTGTGAAATGATGTAGTTTTAGCCATAAGAGGTTTTTATGACATTCTTACCAATATGAGCCACTATCATTTACCTATTTTGCTATGATGAATGTAAAATGGCATTTTTTAGTACCATGCTTGCTCAATCTCTCTCAAAATCATCACTTGACAAACCAAGGATGTAGATGTGCAGGATGTTTTCCAATTGTCTGTATTTCCACAGTCAGAACTGGAGACCATGGTATATTACTACCAATAAAAAAACAATTGGCACTTTGACAAAAATCAGTACAAAATAAATACCTATTTTCTCTCCAGCAAAAGTGGGGCAGTGAAATGCCACAGAGTTTGCAGGGTGCTGAGTCTCCATTTCTCTGTGTATTTTCTGTTGAATAATAGAAAGCTCATGGATATCTTCACAGTACCCATCTAGGGCAGAGGCATAGCCAAAATCCGTTTCATTTGGTCGCAAATCTTCTGTATAGGATTTGCAGTTCTTCTGACAGACTGAGGAGGCTGCGTTAACTCACAGTCTGAACTGATTCTCCATCTGCACGTTTTCATTACCACTGAGAGAACACAGTTGCACTTATGACTTACCAACTTCTTATTTTCTTAAGCAAAACTGTTCATTTGAGGAAGAGGGAGAAGGAATTGTGACTGTGAAAGAAATATCCTATGTTTGTTAAAGCTTTGAAAATTCCACTTCGCTTGACTGAACAATTAATCAAATCACCCTTGAGATACTGTTAAAATCCAATACATTTGTGCTATACACCTAATTATTTTGATAAACGTAGTGTTTTAATAAGATACTTCCCCTTTTTTCATATGTTGTGTTTAGCTGCAAAAATATACACACATTTGTAGCGCCAGCATATGTCCTAATTTAAGGTGATCTTATAAGCATAAATTGAAAGCAAGTATAAAAAAAATTCTTTTTAACCAAAAGTTATGGACTTATTTGCAAAAAATATTTTTTTTTTTTTTAAAAAAAGAAAAAGCCTATAAAAAGAAGCCATAAAGGAGAAAAGCAAGGAAGTTTATGTTAAAAGAGGATTCCTCTCCACTTCCAGAAAATATTGGTTCTTTGTTCATATTCTGTGTATTCCAGCGGTCAACTGTAGTTTCCTATGAAGTAATTAGGAAGAGATAATTTTATAGAACATATAGGAATTTTTTTCTCTTGAAAAATATAGATTGCTAGTTTTTTTGTCTCTAAGCTCTGTGCTTTGTTCAGATTCAGTGATCTAGTTCGTATATAGTTTATGTTTACACTATACAATGTCCACACCAGGTTTTGAGTTTTGTTTTGGGGTTGTTTTGGTTTGTTGTTGGTTTTTTTTTTTAATAATTATTATTTTCCTTTCCCTCTGTTTGCTTAAACCTTCAATCATATAATTTATTTTTTGGATTGTAAGTGACTGGTTTGGGGACTGTGATCTCTGTATAAAGCTTGTCATGTACCTAGCACAGTGGGACACCTAGTAAGTTGAGTTTCCAAATACAATAAGAAAACAATTCAAGAAAACCCCATTTCTGAATAAAAAATTATGTAGGCACCCTGCGGTTAGTCAGACCTAAGTTCCCCAGTGCCTTAGGGTCATTTCTGAAAATAGGAATTGATCACTTCTTAAAATAAACTGGGTTTGAACTGAAGATTCCAATAAAGTATACCACTGACTGCCATTAAGCAACATTTACAATAACATCCAACTTATTTAGCCTTTCACACTAATTCTATAACAACAAATTAAATATTGCTAAGGAAGGGAGACAAGCACCAGAAAGCCATCGTCTACACTAATGTTAAAAAGCTCCATGGCGCAGCTTTGTTGTTGCCTCCTACTGTTCACCCAAAAAATCCAGAATGTGGTGTGTAAGCGCAGGGTTTTGGTGGCTAAGAGACCTTAATGCTAAGGATGCGGCAACAGGTGGCCAAAAAAACCAGACTCTGGCACTAATTAGTTCAGTAGTGGAGGAGTAGCCTTTGTGTTTGTGTCCAGCTAATAATTTTCTCTCTTACCTCTATATGAATAGATATGATCATTTTGTGATCATATCTATCAAATCATAGATTTGATCATTATGTGATTTTTTTTTCCTTTGTTCTTAAATGTTCTTCAAAATTTCATGTTTATTTGCATAGACTTCTTCACAAGGGCTACATATTTGATGTTTGAGTTATAGCTGTTAATTGTGATTGATGCTTTATTTCCATTCCTTTACTTGATAAATGTTTACAAATTTCAGATAAGAATATTCCCTGCATGTATTTAAGACAATAGTTTTCACCTGTACTGAGCGAAATGTATTTTCTGATGAAAATTCATGAGATGAAATGTCACCTTCAGAAAGCTTGTGAAAAATGACCTGCAAGGGTGAATCTTTCTGTCTGAATTCAAGTTTACATAGTACCACCAGTGTACCCAGCCCATTTCCAGTGACACAGGAAATGTACAGCGATAAGTGTACGTCCCCTGAACCTATTACACGCCACACCTCTGCACCGGCTTTTTTGCTGCTGGAAACAAGGGCTCGGAGCACAGAGCAAGCAAAGTGGATACTGTACTTGTCATTTGAAAAACATTTACTTGTCGTTTCTGTATGATATCTGAGCTCATGATTTTCTGTGCTTCTTTAAGAAATCTTAAATCCCCTGGATGCTGTTTTGTGACTATGCCTAGCAAATAATTTTTATTTTATTTTAGGGCACGGTGCCTCTTAAAAAGGCGGTTAGCTTTTTATTCTAATAACAGGTGTATCAGTGCTCTCGGTTTCTCATGTTAATGGCAAAGAACTAGTGGCATTGCAGGAGAACAGACTAAAACACAACGGACACTCCATTTTGCCAGGTCTGACAGCATGAATTCTAGATGCAGAAGTGCTGTGGAGTGTGCTTAGACCTTTCACTTCTGATGGTCTTTGAATTACATTGTTCATGTCAGATCATGAAAGGACATGAATGCTGGAACTTTGAATGTTCACTTTTGTTTTTTCTACTTCTTTCATGAAGATAAAGGTATTTCTTTTTGACATATACAACAACATTAGTAGCTGTATTTGTTCTCTTTCTCTCTCTTTTGTCAAAAATATATTGATTACCTTATAATGTTATTTCTTTTCAGGTTATAGAAGAACAAAGCTTATTTTGTTATTCCAACTTTCTGGGAACTGCTCTGTTTGTAGTTTACACTGCCCTGCAACGTCGGTCAAACAGCTAGCACTGCTCTTACTCACTTCCAAGGTCTGAGATGAGCAGTTTCCGTTACATCAAGGCTTTATATTCTGCTACATTTTATCTGCAGTAGTCACATAGTTTATTGTCTTCTTATTGGGTCAAATTCAGTTCTCTTCAAGTTTTCTGAGTAAAATAATGGACTAAAGAGTTCATAATTTGGCCAGTTGTTATTGTTAAAAAGAGTTTTCTTGTGATGTTGTGGGGAAAGCATTCTGGACAGGATATTATCCTTAATTGCTTCCACATTCTAATTGATTTTACTTTCTGAAGACAGATGCACATCCACACACACACACACACGCATGCATACACACACAATTAAGACAAATATGTTCAAGACAGTCTTGAATAATGAACTGTTCCAATATAGATGAGTCTCCAAAAGAAATATGGTTTTGATTGCCAAGGCTTTTAACTTGAACATATTTAATTTAAACATGTGTGGTAGGAAATTGAAAATGGAACTGCATGTTGCAAAAACTACAGTGTTTATCTCCCTGTTTGTGAAGGAAGGATGCAAAGATCCCATGCAGTGCTTCAGCCTGACTGTTCTGTGCATGGCCAGATCCATGGAAAAAAGAAAAGCCTTGCCATAAATCAGAAATATGAGGAGGGAACAGAAATAAAATGGTAGTGGTAACAAAACCAAGCAATAGCATATGCAATGGCATAACAGGGTGGTTATGAATCACTGTTATTCTTGTTGACTCTAGGTAAATAAATTAACAATCATTTAGGGTGAAACATGAATGCAGACAAAAGAAAGAGAACTGGATCACCTAGAGAGCATAAATTTTCCTTTTCAGATTGGTGGAGTTTGACAGTTTCATCAGCTCTCCCTTTTAAAGCAGGGTTGCTTTAAGTGGTGAACCACAAATACTCCTTTTGGAAGAGCCAAAGTCCACTGGCTGCAACTCAGCTGCACTAACCAGGGGATTAGGTCAGGGTGGGAAAAGGTCTGGAGGGCAGAGAAGTCCGAGGAGTAAATACATATGCATTGGAAAAGATGTGAGCTGATTCCTCCGTGTTTCTTCCCATCTTCAATGAGGAATACGTGGTGAGTTTTGGGAACTCTTGCCTCTTCATTGCTTTCTCTGTGCTTCATTCAATGAAGCCTAAGGAAGTACATGATAGGACTGTGGGCCAGGAAGGAGAAGTAGTGATGTTTTAACTTGATTTTTTTTCTTTTTAATCACAAACATCTATTTTCTAATTTTTTCAAATGTTGCTTTATCCTGCAGATGAACATAGTAGAAATAAATAGACTGATTTTTTTTTTTTTATTATTACAGTCTAATACTGTACACACACAAACACACACACCCATGTAAGTGTGCATTTATAAGAATAGGTACATGTAAATATATCTAATTCCATATATAAGAAAATTAAGATGGGGTTTCCTAAATGGAATAATTAATTATGCAACATCTGATAAATATTTCTAAGAAACATTCTCATCCCATGTACTATTGCAAACTGTTCAGAAAAGGCTGTGATTTACCATAGCAAGCATTCAGAAAAAGCAGAAAATAAATCAACACTGATTGTATTGTATTCAATGATGACAATCTTACTCCATCTGTACACTGCCAGATTCCTTCCTCCCCCAAGCAAACCGTATGTTTTTATTCAATAAAAAAAGCTTATTTCTGCTTTTCTGTAACAGAAAACATGAAACTTCAGTCTTCTTTAAGGCATACAGTAGGAAGATTTCTCAACAGAAAGGAAAAGTCTATCTTTAACTTATTTCGCATGTGTGGATTTCAGCATATTTATATTCATGCAGACTCATATGATGGATTCTTTTATTTTATTTGAAACCTTTTCCTTGAAGCAAGCATTTGTATTTTTAACTTTAGGTAAGGTACTAAACATTAGCATTTGTGTGCATTTCATTCAGCATACCTCATCATTTTCTTGTTTCATGCCCAGGGCTTAGCAGTTGGAGTTTAAAAACAGCCAGCTTTAATGTCTATGACTGACATGTAATTTCTGCTTACTTTAAAGCTTTTTTTCGCTAACTTTGCCTTTTTTAATATTCTTTCCTGTCCATAATCACAAAGCTACATAAGCTCTTTTCTGGCTTAATAAATATTGTCAATTTTTTAAAGCTCAACATGGTGTGTATTCTTCTTCAAAGATAGTTATTAAGCATATAAAAAGAAGCTTGTTAAATTTGTAGATTCATCTTTGTTATTATTATTCCTACTGCTAATATTTAAATGAGGAAAGATAATCCATTAAAGAGGCTGAACTGTCAAAAATACTGCCATATCTATAATTAAGTATAACCTTACTGGGTTTAAATAACATTATGGTTATGACACAAACCAACAAAAGCCTCTAAATTTGAAATTAAATGCTCTACCTTCCAGTAACACTATTGTTTTAGTTGGAAACCCAAAGCCATGTGAATGCAAAGGATGTATTTAGCTCATAGCTACGACCTTATTATCTCCCATTTTTAAAAGTTAACAATAACAAGTAACATGCCTGTTTGTAATATATATGTTACATCTTAGTGCCTTAGATTACATGTTTAATGACATGCATATATCTTAGTTCTGCAGAAGTATTATTGAGAATAGAACAGTTAAAGGACACAGCAACATAGCTATGCACTCAACTTTGCTTCTCATTATCTGATCAAGTAAACTATTCTGAAAGATACAGTGGAAGCAGTTTTCCTTTTCACACTGCCTAAGAAACTTATCATTACAGCTGGAGAGAGAGATTTTTCTCACCCCCAAAAGTTTGTTGTTCAGTTGTTTTTTTAAGAAAAATATTTTGCAAAGCACTTTAAAATTTTCTGTAAAACAGAAGACGCACATAGCTCAATTATTTATTACATATATTTTGCCATCATTCAATTGGAGTTGCTGACAGAGGTCATTCATTATTTGCAAATGTATATGAGTTTTAGATTAATAATAACATGATTTTAATGAATCTGTTAAATTTTTGCTTGCCATGATCCTTACCACCCCACTGCATGGCAGAATATATGTGAGTAACTGCCTGCTGAGACATACACATCCAAAGACAAACAAAATACATAAAGCCAGCACCTGTGAGCTTCATAACTCATCCCTCCCACACTGCAGTTAACTAATAATGGATCTTCAGGCAGAAAGCTGCAACCATTTGATTTGAGGACTGCATACATCCTTTCTTCTCTTTCCTACACAATCCATTTGCTTAATATGTGTTTATGACTTATTTTTTCCTAATTGTAAACTATTTCACATAGAGTACAAATCACTGATATTAGTCTGTATTATGACTGATAAGGGATCATTTAATATGAAAATTCGGTGCAAAGCATTTCAAACAAGAAAGTGATGGAGAAGAAAAAAGAAATGAGTGGCAAACTATTTCAACTGAATGTTGGAAAAGAAAATTATTACTCTCTATCAAAATTTACCCAAAAGCCCATCCTGCCCTCATTGAGTATTTGAATGAGGTTGTTCAGGTCAGGGAAACAATGATGCAAGACCTGCTAACACAGTAAACTGCCCCTTCCAAGTTGCACTTCCTTCACTGCATGAGGGGTCCCATCTCCTGAGTTACCTGTCTTAAAACAAAGAGTAGAACTGAACCTTCAGCAATTTAACTTTCATTTTTATGTGTAACTTCATTTTTATGTGTAAGTTTAGCTAAAATGAACATTGCTAGTGCATTTCATATATAGTACCATGCACTAGTCAAACTGGATAGCCTACAAAATTAATTCTCTGTGTTAGGCTTTGCTTTTAAAGTAGCTGTAGGGCTTATAATGATATATATTGAGAACATATTGCTCATTTGTTAGAATACAATAAAATACAGTACCATAAGTAGTCACTGCAAAAAGCATTTCCATAAGCCTCTATACTTATCATTGTTTTTAATATATTATATCTATGTCAAATTGTAGCAAATTTCAAAGTAAAATAAAAATGTTCAGGAGAAGGAAAAAAAGAAATTTAATTAAAAGTATATCTTAAACTATAAACAGCATAAACCAAACAGCATAAAATAACATCAAATTTCCTTTTCACAATTTCAAATAAAATAAATTTTAAAATCCATGAAAATCCTTCCAACTCACACTTCAGATCAAACCTTCGTACTACAAACTGAAAGAGTACAGAAAGAGCTGTTTTCCTTACTACAGTGATTCATCACTTCTAAGGCCAGAGAAAATATCACCGCTACTGTGTTTTCTTATCTAGCTAGAGAATTTAAGCTGTTTCTATAGCTCTTAATAATCTGTTTAACTGGCATTTTAGCAGCAACATTAAACCTAGGCACAATGTTGGTCTCTCCATCCTGCAAAGATGAATAGGAAGGCTCATCTTTAAGCGCATGCATGATGATACTGACTCTAGGCTGTTCATGCACATCAAGATAGGATCATCTACAATTTTTTTGTTTATTTGTTTTGCTCAGGCATAAAGACAACTTTGCTATCTGAAGTTCAATGCTCTGATTTAGGAAAAAAAATAGATTGGGATGCTAGTGCTGTACACAAAAACATCTTCTCACAAACACACGATTAGTGTACATGTACATATGTGCCTTTCAGCTGAAGGTTAAGCCTATCAAAGCATCTTGCTCTCAAGGATCTTCTGAAGTCCATCCAGAAGTCACGCTTATCTAGTACATCTAATTTGACTTTGAAGTAAAGTAAGTTTTGATAGTGGTCTCTAAAGTCCTGAATAATTTGTCTTGATCATTTTGAGACTCTTTTGTTTCTCTTTTTTAAGTGATTTTCCTGAACTGGTAGCATGCTAGCTATAGAATGAACTTATTCCTTAGCACAAGTTTTGAAACTCTACTGATAAGGACCTCACAAGTATTTTGAAAAGTCAAGACAAGCTGGAAAACTGAGAAATAAAAACACAGATGTAGCAATCTTCAAAAAAGGTCATGAAAACAGCTTCTGTCAGTTACTAGTCATTAGCAGAATGGCTATATTACTAATCCCATAGCATGACCTACAGTATGAGGCAGAAAAATCAGAGCTCATAAAAATGCATAAGACCAAATATAATAAACAGCTTTGACTTCATACGGTAAAATTATTTATGGAAAAATCAAACATATTGTACTGAATATTTTTAATCCAATGCATTCATAAGAATTAGATACTTCTTATGTTTCAAAAAAGAAAAAATATTCTCCAATTGCTCTTTGATGGACAAAAAAAATTGATGAACAGTGGATGAAGTCACAAAAGTACAAAAGTCTGATGCAGCCTTGAGTAAGTGGAGAAGGCTCCACCTTTTTCTCATTTCCCTATTAGAAAATATACTGTATCTGGTCTTAAGTCTGCTCTAAAATATCTCCATTAACTCTTTGGAAGAAACAAAATAAAATACTTCACTTATTGCATTACATTGCTAATTTAGTCCTAGAAAAATGAGATCTTTTTTCTTCCAATATAATGCAAGGGTTAAGTACTATTTACTTATGCAATGAGGCTGGAATCAAGTAAATAACTCCCGTTATTGCTACCTCAAAAATAAAACAGTTTTAATATCTGGTATTAGAGTTCCTACTGTGTTCCTCTGAGGCTTTTTCATACCAGAAATTGAACTAAACTCTATTATGGAATCAAAGTAAATAACATCCCAGCTGTTATTTGTTGTCATCCCAAAACAAAAAGTTATTGTAGCACAAAAGTAATACGATTTATTTTAAATAACAGAAGATGTGAGTGTAGGAAAAATGAAATAATGTTCACTGACCTTTTTCCTTAATTTTCATTATTTTTCTGATTTATGTTAAAGATTAATGGTAAGCCACATGTGACTTAGTTACATCCCCTGGAATAGTTTGAATCTGCAGGAAATAAAGAAAAACTTGACAAGCTCAGAACTGTGAAATGCTCACTTTGTCTAAAGATCATTTCCATATTTAATCAGGCTATAGGAATGATTTTTAAAACATCATGGATTTTTCAGACTGACAAGTTCCTTCACGTTAGAATGTGTTCCCTATTAGAGTGAAAAATCTTGTATTTTCCTTTCATGCAACTTCTCTTCTATAAATTTTACTTTATTATTCAGTACTAGCTGCCAAAGCAGTATGAGGGCTTTATTTGGAAGGAAGCTGAGAACTGATGTAAGAAATTTGCTTTTCCCATCCGCATTGCCTGAATAAGTCTCAAAAAATTCCAATTTCCTCTCCTTTGCACATTGGCTCTCAAGACATCAAAACCACACAGCCTATAGATGGGAAGAAAAGCCCTTGCATCTATTGAGACTGTAGAAATGAAACCCATTTTAAAAAAATAACCAAACTTCCACTGACAGTATGAGCCTTACAGGTTACCGTAAGTGTGGATTTTTTACTACTGAGTAAATGTTTTTCTTTCCTTCCTTTTCCCAAGAAGCAATCATTTTCTTTCAATGGAAAATATGTTAGCCAAATGAAGCCAAATGAAATGGTGGATTTCTCAAATTTTAGCTCTCAGAAAGTGAGGAAGGGGTTAGGCTTTGTATATAAACAGCTAATACATTCCTGAGGACCTGAAAACTGATCACAATAACAACATATATACCTTTTGTTCCAATTATACCTTAAGCAATTTCAATTTGTGCATCAGTGTCTTTAAGAATTAATTCTTTACATCCTGTTTCATATCCTTCATAGTTTGCCAACAAGTTTCTAAAAGTACGTATCAAACAGGAAGAGGGAAGATGAGAGTAACAAGTGACACAAATACGTAAACAGAAATGTGATAATTTTCAATGATAATGGGCACGAGTAGACATTTTAGGCAATGATTTGACTGTTAAAATGAAGTGTTTGAAACATAAGAAAAACTCAAAAACTCATTGTGCTAATGAACATGTTAATAAAACAGTCTAGGAAATTTCATGCATAGATTCATGTTTTCCCTTCATGTATTCAACCTGAAATTATCTTGGGTTTCAGCTTTCAAAATGTTGATTTTATCTTCAGGAAGAAAACTTTGTTTCAAAACCATCCAAAACTTTATTGCATCTGGAATCTACAAAGCTCTCCCCCCCAAAAAAAAAAAAGTTGTCTACATTAAAACATTTTGATGGAATATTATCAACTGCTTTATCCTATAAAACCCGTGTGCATTCTTTTATTGGAGAATCATAAATGTTGGTACCATTCATCTACAGAACAATATGAAAGCAATAAACTGCAGCTACTCCTTCCCTTTTTTGCTATTTCCAGAAGACTATAATAAGCAGAAAATCAGCATTAGTGAGTTTTAATACCCTCTTTTATTTTGTATTCAAATCAAATTTATCTTAATAGAGAAATATTTTATTTACCTTTTTTCCCAGCTACTTTCAATAAAGAAATATTTTTGGAAGTAGACCTCTCATGAGTTCTCCAGAATTAGTTTATGAAATGTGGAGCTGGATAAAAGTGAGGGTTTCTCCCATTCACTGTATTTTTAATATTCAATTCTTCTCAAACTCTCTGAAGAATGATCTATCAAATTGAATAGCTGATGCACTTTGAACAGTTAGCTCCAAAAGATAGATGACATTTTTTTCATTAGTTTAAAATTTATATGCTACAGTATCTGTCACAATAATAATAAAATCTGACAGTGCAGATCATATGGGTATTTCGCACAGCAGAGGTAATGTGTTCTTTGGAAGATAAAATGACAATTTGTTCAAATCATAGAATTTTAAATTTTAGACAAACAAGGTAGCTCTCACTCTAGGTATCTCATTCTTTCAGAATAATTTCTTTGCTAACGATACTATGGCAGGATCCAGACCACCCACATTCTGTTTCTGTGGAAATCTGACAGATTGTAGATGTCCAAGAAAGTGATCCAGAAAGCCTGCTCTGCAGTGCTGTTTACCCCAGAGACACAGAAACCTCACTAGGTGCTGCTCTGCACAACCTGTGAGTTCCCATGGTCTCTAAACATCAGCCTTAGCCTATGCCCAAAATCATCCTCTGTCAGCAAAGGGAGGCCCCTGGCTCCTGCATCCTTATCCTGGGGGTCCAGCATGGTATGAATACTAAATACCCTCGCCTCTTTCATAGTGACGGGGTGTTATTCAATGCAAAGCTCAGCAGTCATAACCACTTTTATTTAAAAAAACGTGTCGATGCAAGAAGAGCAAGGTGGTTATCCTTTGAATAGCAACTAATAGTAAGGTCAGGCTGCCAGGAACTGGAAGATCTATCATCTCTGCCTGAGGGAACTTAACTACAGCTCCTAATTCCAGTTGCTGCCTCACCAAATTATTATTATTATTCTTGTGTAGCCAGGAAAACAAGAATCCTGGAGACAGTACTAAAACAAAAATGAAAATGTCTCTGACTCCATTATCTAGAATTTAAGATACGGAGTTGTCATTAAATTCTGACAGGCTGATTAGCTCTACAGCTATACCTTAATGCAGCATATTCCCTCTACAACCTGAGTTGAAATCTGTGTATAGCACTTGCACCCATTTACTAAGCTGGCTTGTTTGGACCTATTTATTTTCCAACAGAGGGATGTACTGTGCAATTTAGACACACCTGAACATCACAATTTCCTCATTTCCTGTATTTCCAAAATTAGTTGAGTTCTCTACCCAGCTATGTCTTTAAAAATAAAATCAAACAATACACTAAATTTATGTTCTTAAAATTGTTAAAGGACAGAAGGAAAAAGCTCTTTACAGAATAAACTCAAGTCTTTGTTGTTGTTGTTATTTTCTTTCCTAGGACTTGCACTATTCTTGTCAGTTTGCACTGTGCACAATAACACAAATGTTTAAGGACACACCCTCAGGTAAAGAAACACATTTTCCTAGCAAGAACAGAATTAATCACAGATAAGTCTAACACTAACCAATAGTATTTGCAACACCATTTAAGTCCTATAAGAGAGACATAAAACCAGGACTTTTGGAAAGAAAATAAAACCATCTGATTAGTGTTTGCATTAGTTGCCATTTGCAGCAGAAACCTTTGAGGTCATCTCTTAAAGCCTTTAACTTCAGACCAGCCACCATATTTTTCTTTTTGTGCAAGAACTGTGTGGACACCTGTGACAGTTCTTATTCCTATTTCCTCCTCCATAAAGCAAGCCCGCTGTAACAAACTAAAACACTGTGTAGTCATTCTTTTCTATTTTCATTTCAGAATCTATACCTTCTACCCAAGCTTTTAGAGTAAGGAATTAAAATCCAAACACGATAGGATCCTTGAATATTGGAATCAGAATTCATATTTTTCTCTTAACTTTTAACCTATTTCTTTATTCCAAACTATTTGTATGAAAAGATGGTCACCAACATTTCCTCATGCTACCTCTTTAGTTTCAGGGTTTTATCTAAATAAATATAGAGGATTTGATACTATATTCATTCACTATTTCAACATCCTTTATTGCATAGATAATGTTTCAAAATCTTTTAAAAACTGATTCCACAAAGAAAAAATAAAATAAAATAAAGGAAAAAAAAAAGAAAATTCCATACAAGGCCTTCCTCAGGCAAAACCTTTGCAAGTTTTCAAGCAATTTGTCTATTAAAGGAAAGATTTTATAAGGTTCAGAAGGAACAAGCTTTCCCCTTACATTTGCAATTTATTGGTCAGCAACAATATTGTAAATTGCTGTAAGGAGGATCCGGGGAACTACAGGCCTGTCAGCCTGACCTCGGTGCCAGGGAAGATGATGGAGCGGTTCATCTGGAGGGCGCTCACAAGGCATGAGCGGGACAACCAGGGGATCAGG
>NW_008794542.1:2454001-2464666 GCF_000699145.1 Aptenodytes forsteri | reverse complement strand
TGGTGTTGGGTCGACGGTTGGACTCGATGATCTTAGAGGTCTTTTCCAACCTCAATGATTCTATGATTCTATGATTCTATGAAAATATCTGTTAGGGTTCCTATGACCTATATTCCCATATCTAAAATCTCCCTGCCTGTGAGGTAATAATTTTTTAATAATTCTAAAGTAAAGTCTCATTTGCTAGTTCTTCTTCCTGCTGCAGCTCTCACATCTACTCCCAGCTAGATAACTCAAGCTGTATAAGAACAAAGTGTGACTGTGAAAGGTTCTTTTCTGGAGGCTTGCACCATTTCATCCACAAAGGAAATGGTACCCATGCCAACTCTTAGTGTAAATATATAAATGCAACTTCTGATTCAATAGTGGTTGAAATTAAAGAAATCCTTGCATTTCAACCAGAGGATTTTCCTAGTTATCTGGGAGTTTTGAAAAATATCCCTATGCTGTATCTTAGTCCCTGGCTGCTATTAATTTTATCTGGACTTGTGCTATTTCATATCTCTGGAAAGGTCTATTGCTCTACTTAAATCAAGATATCTTCCCCAACTGGTCAGTCTTCCCTGACGTTTTGCTAAACGTATTCCAGAAAAATTTGTTTTCTCGAGCCAAATAATTGATTCCACTCTTGTCAAAAAAATGCATGATTGTTAGGCAATAATTTTAACTCCGCAAAGTATTATATGGATATGAAATAAGACCCTGCTGTGCTCTAAAATTCACAGGGTGAGAGTTTCAGCTCCTGTAAGCCCAGATGTACTTTTAAAAATGATGGAGTTGTGCTATCTTAAATTATTTACAGATCTATCCCAATACGACAAAGACAGGGATATTTTCAAGGGAGCTGTACTCACCAACTCAGTTTGAAAGACCTTTCCAAATATTTATAAATACCTCTTTGCTTTGCTTTTCAGCTAAGACTGGCATGTGACTTTAATCAATTGGACTTCAGTAAACTTCGCACCTTTGTTCTGTAGTGGTCTGTTAAGCTGTTAAGACTTGTGAAGCTTTGTAGAGTTTCAGATATATTTTTTGCTGAGACAGTGGCTGTTTCCAGTGTGCAGTAGCTCCATATTTAGGAATGACTCAGGCCTGAGAGAATTAAGTAGAAGAACAGATTTTAACATTGCTGTGCACAGTCTTAAAGAGAATTGAATTGTTAAAGTATGAGCGCATCTTTAATATTTAGCAAAGGGTCCAAACATTTCCATGGCTATTGTTATATACCAACCTTCAGGAACAGAAGTTTCAGTGATCTAAATGGCCATCTAAATCCCTTGAATGGGAAGAATTGTCCATGTTTAAATAGACCATCTAAAACACCATACGGTGGTTGGGAGGACACCTAAGCCAGGCCTCAGTATATACAGAAGAAAAGGGGTTGGCTGGTATCCTGCCCCTGTCTGGACTTGAAACTAGATGAGACTGGGATTCACAGTCCAATATTGCTCACATTATTTACAAAGCCATCCTGATGGTGGCTAGAACCCTTTTTTTGGTACAATTAATTCATTGTACTTTTAGGTGCTCCTCCAGGGTATAAATAATGTGTATTCTAGGCGCTCCTCAGTTTCAGAGGGGTCTCAAAATATCAGCTCCAATATCTCAGGAAAGATGTTTTGTCCTGAAAAATTGTGGTCTGTTTGAACAGCAGGCAACTCGTGGCAGAGAGATCTTTCTCAATCTGTACAGCTGAGACTGGACCACCAGGTAGAAAGGATATATAAGTGACAGTCTAAACAGTCAGCAGATGTACAAGAGAAAATTGAATGTTGCCAGACATTAAGCTATTCTCAGACAGCAAGGGGTAACGAAGTTCTGTTGTGTACTTTGGGGGCGGTTTATTTATCTTCTGCTTTAAGAATCAGTAGATAAAATGCACATGTGGTCCTGAACTCAGGATTCTTTGTCCTCCAGGTCTATCAAACACTCAGAGTAGAAGGTTTCTAATCTTACAACTACATTTTTTGTCCAAAAGATAGGTCCATGGAACTTTCTTAGACTACAGCTGCATTAGCAAACTGATCAGGACTTGGACACAGGCTGTAGGGCTGTCTGTCCATACTGCTTGTATGGACAAATAACAGTCTTCCAAAAAATGCCAAGGAATGGCTCAGGGAATAGCATGGACTGAGGACTGTTCCTAGTAGGAGGAATTTCCCAGTATGCATGATGGCAACCCTGTTTTGGAGAGCAAGAGGGACAGCATTTATTCGAATGATTATAACCTGAGCCATACGAGTTTTAAGGGTGGGAAAGGGAGTTTCACGTTTCATGACTTTCCATGTCTAACTGGATAAGCAAGGTTGTGGAGGTAGCAGTGATGTATGTAGTCATCTAATTTTCCCATAAATTATCCTTCAATTACGTAAGTGTCTGTGTCTCAAAAATACCTTAGCATTTTGTCTCAAAGGTACATACACTTTATAAGCCTACAGTTAATAAAACCTCCTCAGTAGGAATGAGAAGACTTTTATACACCTTATTATGGAGAGTCTGTGGTTTGAAAGTTTTCATTAATTATTACCTCATTTTCAAAATATTTTAAAACAGTATGTCCTATAAGTTTTCCTAGTATGCACATTTTTATACTCCATTTTTATACACATTATACAAATTTTAAGTTGAGGTTTAATTTTTCTGCTACTGTTTTGGAAATACAAGTAATCATATAGGTCATGATTCCTGGGTTTAATTAGGTGACCATACTGAAAACATTTTATAAAAAGACTTAGATAAATAAAACAAGGTCAAAATGCTAACTCATTTTCCAGTGGAGAAACGTCCTCTATGTATAATATTTGCTAGCAAGGCACTTAGGTTGCAATAACTTGTAGCAAAAGGAGTCACAACAGAACACTGTGAAGTAGAAGAAAGATTTTACAAATGTGATACGCAATTTTAAAGGAGAAAAATCTAAATTGCCTGTAATTTTGCTATCTGGAAATTTTTGTTTATGATTTATCTTATTGTTGCAGCTGGAATCAACTGTGAAGGTAAATTGCTGAAGAAGCAGTTTACTAACCCAGTTTATTCCCATTAGACAGCACTGCCTTATAATGAGTAATGGGAAAACAAGTCTCATTTTTTATGCATGATGTATCCATTTATGTAACCTTTACAGCCCCAAATATATATATCTGCATCTATGAATACTAAGCCTGTTCTGTTTTAATTTTTATTAAACTAAGTTTCTATACTTAAACAAAATAAGTGTCACTGATTATTTTTATAGTAATGTAAAATGCTTGAAATATGGCCTAAAATTACTAAACCTCACATTAAAATATCATCTTTAAAAATTAAGTTTCATGCTTTGTTTTTAGGACAAAGATAGCCTCAATTGGACGGGCTTAAGTAAACATTTCATCATGCAAAATATTGCAAAATTTTCTATTAAGCCATCAAATCAAAAAAGAAACAGAGGAAACCTCAGAGTGAACTGTTCCTTGATATACCTTGGCTCTTGCAATCATTCCAGGTTTGAGGACTTTCTAAACCAGAAGCTGTACCTCTACCATCTTGTTTACTAGCTACCTGTGTACTCATCCTCCCCAAATTTGTCTAATCCTTTTTTGAACTCTGGCAGTTTTGGAGGTCTTTTTTCCTTTTGACATTCACAATATCCAGGGTAATGAGTTTTACAATTTCAACACTAGGGCTAAAAGTTGTACAGAAATGTGCACAACATGTTAAATATGAAGACATTTTTTGATTTAGAAATGCAAGAACTGTCCAGAAGGTCAACACAAGGCCTGCTATACATGTTCATTTTCAGCAATGAAGGACAGGATGCTCAGACAAGACCTGGGGAAAGAATGCAGGACAGAGTGGTCAGCATTAAATATTTAAATATAGAGGGTGATCTGGAGAAAAAGAAAATCATGTAGGATGATTCAAAAGCTTTACTTACATTTAAACAGACTTGTTGAACCAGTCTGTCAAGCAGGCTGTCTAAATGTCCTTGTCATAATTCCAGCCTGGAGGCTGGAATATCGCCCACAGGGCGCATGTTTACACCTCTCACCTTCCCCCAGGCTCTTATGCAAGTGAGTTATGTAAAGATTTAAAGGAAAGTCTATTTATACTCCCTCTCACACCATCCTTTTTCACAACTGAGAATGTTTTGTTACACAAGATAGAGATACAGAGCTGGGTGAGAGCAGGATGAGGCAAAATACAGGCAGCTGGGAATGGTTCAGCTGAGATCCAGAGTAAGTGCAGGCAATGAAGAGACAGTATGTCAGAAGGCTGCCAAAAATGGCAGGATCTTACAGAGGAAAGGTCTGTCTCACACAATCTGCCTGGGGGACATGTCAAGCAGCAGAAGGAATGGTGAAGGAAGGGGCAGTGTGATAAGTTCACGTAGCTTCTTCTGATCTAAAAGCAGAATGGTGTTCCCTGAGAGATAAATGCATTATTCAGAAGTCATTTCAGGCCTTGGCCAAAGCTGGACTTGAGGATGTATATAGAAGTATACATAGAGAAGAAACCATTTCATTGTTAGTTGCTTACTTTTACAGAATGCATTAATGGAGGGTGGGGAGGTTTTTCAGCATTGCTTATTTCAGTGGCTTTTTCTGAAAAGGAGATGTTGGAGCTATCACTTACGTCAGATTTTTTTGTGAGGGTGGGTGAGGATGTTGGGGAACAAGGGAGAAAAAAACACTCTTTCTTTCCTTCATGTAGAGGAGGGAAAAGAAAACTGAAATTGGAGACTGAATCACAAAATACCAATGCACTATGCTATCGTTTTTGTTTGTTTTTCAGGCCAAAAAAAACCTGGGCTGCATGCCCTGGATGCAATGGAAATAGAAAAATATTGTAGCTTACAATGGTAGGCTTAATGGTAGAGAATTTGATATGTAAAGTGAAGACGTAAAGCAGATGATGAGTGATGTCCAGTGAGGAGGTCAGCTTTTTGTGGATACCAATATTTTAGTATTGTTATTTTTTTTAATATACACATTAAGAAAATAATAGCTCAGTGGTATAACTTGTTTACAGTATAAGGAGAAAGGTTTTGCACACTGTGTGAAATCCGTGATGTTGAAAGTTTAGTTCTGCCTTCTAAGCTCTACAGCTCTTGTTTCTCCTGGATATTTTAGCACCTTATCTCAAGTTTTTTTCAGCTTGTTTACTGAATTTTCAGTTTGCTTGCTCAGGAGATTCTTAAACCAGAGCAAGCAGACTAAAAATTCTGTAAATAAACTGAAGAAAATGCAAGATAAGGAGTTAGAGTGTTCAAAAAGTAAGAAGAGCTACAAATACCTTGGCAAGGAATTAACTCTTTACATTATCTACACACATACACATATGCTATATGCATGTGTGCTTTCATCATGTGCATTAAGCAGATTTTATACACAGCGGCAGGTGTGGTTTGTCCTACATACCATGCATAGCAGTGCATCAGCCACTCACTGTTTCCCATTTAATTAAATAGGAAAGACATAAGTAAACTGCTGACAAAGACACAGTATCACAGACAGGCTCAGTGGCTGCCGCTGTATTTAATTAATTTAAATATAATACAACTAACTGAGTAGAGAGGGGGGAGAGCAAAATCTAAGTATTTTTGAATCCAATTATTCTCTTATTTAATTATAATACAACTAACTGAGTAGAGAGGGGGGAGAGCAAAATCTAAGTATTTTTGAATCCAATTATTCTCTTATGTGTACAAATGTAATAACATGCTCCTAAAAACAGATTAAGAAACTATAAATAGAGTTGTGGAGGAATACATTTTAAATGTTCTGATACTTTTCTTTTAGAAGGTTCATTCCAACCAAATTGGCTTTTGTGGGGTCTTAAGGAATAAAAAGCTCCCTCATGCACCACTTTTAATTCTCTCTTCATCTGTAAAAACAAGCTGAGAAGTGGTTTAATTTACTGTTGATCACTGGGGCGAAAAAAAAGAATCCAAAATTTAAATTACATTCATACACAAAGTTAATAGCTTTTATCACTCTCAGAAGGAAAGTGTAGAGGAGGTATTACTTCATATAATATACAGCCTGCTTTCAGCTTTATAGTCCTTAATAGTTAAGGTACTGTTCTGCAAATATGCATGGACTTAAGACATATGGGTATCTTACCAAGGCTATAGTCTAATAGTGTATTGTATTTTACTATTATCACAGATTTATTTAGTGCTTTTCATGCATAGATTTCAAATTTCTTACAAAACAACTGAGTGACTGTCATTAACACTATAACAGCTAGCAAAGACAAAGTGCAGAGAGGTTGGGAGTTGGAGTCTTAGAGACCAGAAGTCTCCCAGAAGGTGGGGGACAGATCTCCAGAGTCCTAGTCCAGTGCTCCTACTTGCACATTGCTTCCTTCAAGGGGACGGGGGGGTAAGAAAGCTGAAGTAACACACTAAATGACATAAAATAAAAGCTTATTCACATTTTGATCAAAACCTGACTGATGAGCAATGCGAAAAAGAGTTATTGTTTGTACATTTCAATTCCTACTGAGGTAAAACCTGGGCAATTACTTGTAAGAATTCATGAAGAGTAGTAGAACAAACACCTTATAGAAAGTGCAAAAAGTTGCACAGATGAAAGCCCCATCCTAGAGTACATTTTATCTCCATACTTATAACACTCTCTTCACGAGTTAAGAGGGCTTCAGATCCTTCTGATGAATTGGTCAGGGGTTTAGCCTTGATCAGCTATAGATAGGAGATAAGGAAAAAGACACTCATAAAATCTAGCTCTTAGCTGTTACTTAAAATGGGTCTCAGAAAGACAAAATATTTAATTTTTGATCTAGCGTAGAAAGCCAGTCTATAAAATTCAGTTCAGTCACTCAGCTGATCAGTTTCTGCTCTTTAAATTTCTTATTTGGAATAATCCCATGACCTAAAAGAATAAAAGCTATGACAAACGTTAATATTGTTTGAAACCTGATGTTGTATTCTTCTTACTTATGCAGTAACTGCTTATATTCATATATTTTATCTGGGAAGTGAATGATCTACTATCTGCCAGCATAAATTCTATATGTGTATTCATAGTTACTACTGCACATGTTACTAATTGTTTTCTTTGTGTTGTGTGTTTCAGGAAGCAGTTTCTGCCTTTGGACGTAGTTTTACTGAGCTGTAAATATGAGACTCCAGCCAAACTGTCTAGTTTTCGGGGAGCTTTTTTTCCCTTCTCCTCATCTGAGGATAGAAGATGCAATTATATGATGGGACTACAGCAGATATCCAGTAATGCTATTACTAACTGGCTAGCTCAGCAGTATGTTTTCAGCATTTTTGTGGCACAACAAACATGGAAGAGATCCCTTTCTGTCAGACTAAATCAGCTGCATACTCCAAAGAAGGGCAATAATCATACACAGAGCACCAACAGAGTTAATGCTACTATCAGCATGCTTTTCAGTTTTCTCATCAAATCTACAGCCTGCTTCTTCCATGTATAAAACATCCTTTTTCTGTTTCCATTTGTTACTGTAGGTAACAACAATAATTTTCCCACTGATATCTTCCCCTATGAAAAAAAATATCTCTTAAAGAAGGATGAGTAGTGTGACATCCTCATTAATACCAGTTGAATCAGTTAAAATCCAATGAATACCAAATGTACTAATGATAATGTGTGAATAGTAAATACCGTTTATTGTTACTTACACCAAATAGTGCCTTATTTATATGTTTCCATAAAACAGCCTCATCAGAGTATGACCCTAAAGAATGAATTTATGCCTTCCAGCCCATCAGCACCATCTACTGCAACTTGGCATAACAACAGTCTTTGCCACAATAAGCACAAGTTTCAACTTTTTTTTTTCCTTACATCTGTCATTCTTGGGATTTTCTTTTTATTCCCACTTATTGCTCCAGTGTGGCCTATCAAAAAAGGTCTTAATTTATCATTTCTGAAAAAGTTTCTGGAAATGTGACTTCTTTTTCAGAAGAAATCATCCCACAGACTTCAACTGGTTAAACTCAATAATTGTAGAAGTTTTGAAAATGCTTAAGGTCAAAACATATTTTCAGTTTTTCTTGCTTTTATCTGTCAGGGTGGAGAGAAAGAAGAGAAAGAACAGGGAAAAAAAAAAAGTTTTAAATTCAGAATAAACTAAGTCCCTAAAATCCATTCCCACAAATGAAAGTCTGATTAGGATTGAATAGGAAAGACTTGGCAGAATCTCATCAGGTTATCAAGTAGATCCTAGACTTTCAACATGGTCCTCCCACACAATGCATTCATAATTTTGCTCCTAAGGCAGAGAGTTCCCTTTACAGCCCTAAATACCATCAGGAAAGAGGCTTAACCCGTTTGATAAAGGCTACAGATTTGCTATCTGTCATCATATCTAATTTTAATTATATAACTTTCTCCTTTGTCTCCTTCCTTTCTTCCTTCCATTCAAAGGTAGATGAATCCGCAAATCTCTCTGCAGATTTTTGCTACACTGTACTGGACTTGCTGCCTTACAATACCATGAGCTAAATCTCACCGGTTTATTCAGATTCATTCTGGCACAATACCAAAGGCTGCAGTGACTGTTCTGACTCCAGAACCATACTTGGGCAACTGAAAAGGAAACATGCTTTCAGAGGTGTTTCAATAGGACCTGTCACATCCTTGGTTATATAGTGCATAACATTTATGAACTCATGCTGAGTAAAAGAGCTACTGTGATGAAATTAAAGAAAAATAAGTTATGAGAAAGAAGGGATCTACCTTTTCCTCATATAAACCAATGTAAATATTAAATTTCCCCCTTTAGTCCACTTCACTTTACTCCAGAATGAGCACCCTAGCACAGGTTACACCTCAGACAAGCCTGTCAAACAATCAACTTATCTGTAGCACTTACAAAAATACGCCTACACATGCTTGCCTTCATGGGCTTAATTAATTTGATATGCTTTATTTTGCAGATGTTAAATCATTTAAAACTGGTTTGCTTGTAAGAATATATGGTATGCAAGACAGATTTTTAAAAAATGTTGTTAAGTAGCGTGGATATAGAAAGAAATGAGGTCCTCAGCACGCTGCATACAACAGAACAGCAACCTTCCAGGGAAAACAGAGTGAAAAATCCCACAATTGTAAATTGAGCATGTTCCTTCCTTCTCCTTCTCCTTCAGGCATGTGATAATTTCTAAAACCTTTTCCATACTTTCTTTTAGTGATTTGAGGATTACAAATTCCTAAGATTATATGACTCATTATGTGCCATTCTGGGTTATACAGCAGCTACTTCCTTCTCAGGCAGGCAGGTAAATCTAGGAGAACTCAGGAAACAGAAATACTTAATTGCATCTTTCAAACATATAAGCAAAACAAACTAATTTTTGATGTGAGCTTTTCATGCTTAAATGTCAGATATTTATTTTTATTACAGTCATAAAGTATTGGCACAGGAACATTTCCTTTTCAGTATGTCCTTCACACTCTCCCCTGCAGTCTGTTGATACTTAATATATTCTTTTCTTTTAGCTACCAACTCCTCTTTTACCTGTCCATCAATGCTCTATTCCGATCCAAGCATGGTTTTCAGTCTTTTTTTCTTTTTTTTCCTAGACAAAAAGAGGTTGTGTTTTTGATTCTTTCTGCTGCAGTAAGAGGACATGGAACTTTAATGGCTTTAACAAAACTTTTCTCCTATACTCCAATGTTAAGTTATCTTTTCCACATAATGTATTTTTCTGTGTTAAAACTTATTGTCTACAAAAGGTAAAGTTTTCCTCTTTCAGTAATTGGTTACGTTTTTAATATTCATTAATTCATTCATATCGGATATTTTCAGTGTAACACATACATTAAATTACCATTATGACTCAGGAGTTTAAATGGGCTAGTTATAATCTTGAGATTAAGGGCATCCAAAGATCTTGGAACAAAATGGTGCAACACTTACCCAAGCACTGACTGATCTACATAGCTCCAAATGCCAAATATAAATGTATTAATATTACAACATTTATACTGTATCTTTTAAAATACCATATCTGTGGTATGTATTATGAATAAAAGTCCAGATCTTTGTCCAATTTGAAATCGGTGGGCCTACTACAATACATTTAATTCAATGGAATATGTCTAATTTAAATCACTGTAGGATAATGTTTTAAGCAAGACTACAATTGATGAGGTGGGCAGGATCTAGAGCAGGTGAAAGCATTTTCCTTTCAAAAACTGACAGAGTGTTGGATTTTCATTCATGTAGTCTCTGATGAGTTTAGAGAATAAATTCCCAAAATTATGCCATGTGGTCTGATGAAGGAAGAGTCCTTTGATATTTCAAAGAATCACTAGGTCAGCACTGGTTGAGCAATAGAAACAACATATTTTGATTAAAGGTTTGTCAGCATTAGTGCATGGATTAAAACACCTCGGATATGATTGACAAAGGCATTTGAAGTGACAACAGATATGTAAAAGGTTCAGACAAGAAAGTTGTCCTGGTTTCAGCTGGGATAGAGTCAATTTTCTTCCTAGTAGCTGCTACAGTGCTGTGTTTTGGATTTAGTACGAGAATAATGTTGATAACACACCGATGTTTTAGTTGTTGCTAGGTAGTGCTTACACTAGTCAAGGACTTTTCAGCTTCCCATGCCCTACCAGTGAGAAGCTGGGAGGGGGCACAGCGAGGACAGCTCACCCAAACTAGCCAAAGGAATATTCCATACCG
>NW_008794542.1:2429408-2453815 GCF_000699145.1 Aptenodytes forsteri | reverse complement strand
TTCCCCCCCCCCCCCCCACGGGGTCGGGGGGGAGTGAGCAAACGGCTGTGTGGTGCTTAGCTGCCTGCTGGGTTAAACCATAACAAAAGCTCAAAGATATTGTTCAGCTTCTGTAAAAGAAATTACTAAGTAGACCAGGACTCTTCAGTCTGGAAAAGAGGTTAATTACAATATACAGTGAATAGAATATAGTATATGGTATTTAAGTGCCATGAGCTGTCTGGATAGGTATTAGTTGTTCTCCATCTTTTACAATGACAGAACTATGAGGAACTGAATGAAGGTAGCAGATATAAATAATAACAATAACAAAAATAACAATAATAACTAATAATCCATGGAACAGGAAGCCTGGGAGACTTGTTGCCAAAGGTTGTTATAGGTGCTGGAAGTCTATATGAGGTCCAGGGGAAAAAATCATGGAAAAAAAAATCCGCTGAGAAATGATAAATATCTCAAAGTCCCCTGTGTTGAAAACTGGAGACCGAAAAATAAGAGGAAGGTACTCTTTTCCAGGCATCCTCTTACAGACACTCTTGAAGAAAGGATAAGGGTTAAAGAAACCTATCAGAAGTGAGAAACTTTAAATTGTACTGAAAATTACAAAATTCATTGTAATAAGCAAGGGCTTGCATTAATCTTGGGTGTGATGCATCCTTGAGATCCTTTCCAAACTCTGAGTCCTGTATTTCTCCCAGATGTCTTTTTTTGTCTCTTTTTATCACCAGTTTTTATCACTTGTCAATAGATCCTTTAGGTCCAGCCAAGTTCATTTAAGCTTTCTCTGAAGGCAGGAATGACCAATGTGAATTAGTCCCAGCAAAACACCAACCCTTCTACCCCAGTCAAATTCTACACAAATCATTACCTACCTTGTAATATGTGCTTTAGCTTAAAGTATTAAAGCAATTTAGTATTAATGAAAAGTGATAACTTTTCAGTAATTGATCATGGACATGCAACCGACAGCCACTTAATACCTCATTTACTGGTTTTCGTAAGTCTGAGTATTGCTGAACTTCATGTTTGGAAATGGTCCAATTATAATCAGATAAACCTAATTTCAAATTAGTAAAGCTTTCAGGTGTCTTTTTTTTTTTTTTTTAATTGTCTAGTGAAAGAGAATGACTTTTTGTAGGATAAGTCCTCATATACGCAGTGATGTTAACACATGAGCCTGTTGTGATGTTCCTGCAACTACTTAAAGTTAAATACGTTGAAATATGCCTTGCTTTTCCCAAATTCACTGTGTTGGAATGATGACTATAACCATGAACTTGTAGAGATGTCTATAAGTGAAAGCAAAGGCATACCCCAAAATCTTTCCAGTTGTACTACAGGGCACTGTCACTTCAGAAAGTAAAACAGATGAACAAAAAGCCGAACAGTCTTTCTCCTTTTCTTCCTCCTTTTTACTATTGCCAGACATGCTACATAACATGAAGCATGTATCCCAGTCATCCTGAATTCATCTTGATCTGTTTTCTCCATCGGTTCATCAGCACTCTAGGAGCACTGGTATATCAGGTTCCTCCTCATTATCTGAAACCCTTTTCTGATGCCTAGATTCACATTGGCAGAAAAAAATTATCCTCTGATCAGAAGCCTATATTATGCAAAACTACCAAACCGTTCTACAACAGCCTAAATGAGACACTGATTAAAATGCAACCCAATGAGCTAACAATTGGCTTTAGGTGGCCAAGTAATGCTAGAACAGCCCAGGTTGGAAAGGACCTCAAAAGATCACCTGGCTCAACATTTTGTGGGGAAGGGAGCCTAAATGAGATTATCTAGCACCCTGTCCAATCACATTTGGAAAACCTCCAGTGATGGAGATTCTACCACATCCTTGGGGAGATTGTTCTAGTGAATGGTTGTTCTCACTGTAAAAAATTTCTTTTTTATGTCAAGATGAAACATCTCCTTGTGCAACTTGTACCTGTTGTCCCTTGTTATGTCCATGTGGCTCTTTGTGAAGAGAGAGCCTCCATCCTCTTTGTAGTCACCCTGTAAGTACTGGAATACTGTGATGAGGTCCCCACGACCTTTCTCTTCTCCAGGCAGAAAAGACCTAACTCCTTCAGTCTTTCCTCACAGGGCAGGTTCTCCAGATCTTTGATCATCTTTGTGGCCCTCCTTTGGATCCTCTTTGGTCTGTCTGTGTCTTTCTTGAATTGTGGGGACCAGAACTGGACACAGTACTCAAGGTGCAGCCTGAGAAGCGCTGAGTAGAGTGGAACGATCACATCTCTACCTCTGCCAGTAATGCTCCTGTGGATATACAGACCAGGACCCGATTTGCATTCATTGCTGCAGTGGCGCACTGCTGACTCCTGTTCAGCTTGTTGTTCACCAGGACCCCCAGGTCCCTTTCAGTAAGGCTGCTCCCCACCCACACAGATCTGAGCCAGTACTGGGCTCTGGTTATTTCATCCCAGGTGCAGGACTATGCACTTGTCTTTGTTAAACTTCATGCTGCTATTGCTGGCCCACTCTACCAGCCTGTCCAACTCTTTCTGTAAGATGGCTGTCCCTTCATACGTGTCCACCTCATCACTCAGTTTGGTGTTATCAGCAAACTTGGTGAGGGTGCTTTCAATCCCATCATCCAGATCATTTATGAAGATGTTGAACAGCATGGGGCCAAGTATTGATCCCTGGGGGACCCCACTTGTGACAGGCTGCCAGCCTGAGTAAAAAACATTGATCACCACCCTCTGAATGCAGCCTGTTAGCCAATTTCCTACCTGTCTTGCAGATTAGCTATCCAGTATCTTGTCAGTTTTGCCAGGAAAAGGCTGTGGGAAACACCGGCGAACACTTCGTTGAAGTCCAGGTAAACAGTGTCCACAGCTCTCCCCATGTTGACAGAAAATGTTATTTTGTTGTAGAAGGTGATCAGGTTAGTTTGGCATTATTTGCCCTTGGTAAATCCATGCTGGTTTCTCCCAATTACCTGCTTCATTTGTTTTGTAATAGTTTCCAGGAGGACTCATTCTGTTACTTTCCCAGGGACTGAAGTAAGACTAATGGGCCTATAGTTTCCTTAGTCATCTTCTGGGCCCTTCTTGTAAGTGGATATGACATTTGCCCTCTTCCAGCCATCAGGGATATCCCCTGATCTCCATGACTTTTCAAATACAATTCAAAAATTATGCAAGAAGATTTCAGGGAGTCTGCCAAGTCTAATAACATTTCTGAAGGGTTTAGATTTAGTGGGTTACTCCCTGAACCATCTCAGTAATCAGCCCTAGCTTATGGGACCTCAAAGAGAAAAGGAAAGAATTGTCCGTCAGGGAGACAACAGAAGGATGGTGTCATGGCAGCCCTAATTCTGACCAGTTTAAGCAGTGATGGAATTGCAATAGAGAGGCTGAGTCAGACACATTGAGAAAGACAAGAACCCCAGTAATTCATTTACTTAAAAGAAAAGAGGAAATAATTTTACTTCAACATAATAAAAGTCTTCCAAGCACCAGCTACCCTGAGGGAAGAGAGGGAATCAGAAACCTCTAGAGAAGGGTGCAAGGGCAGAGGCAACAGTGATGCCCAAAGAGTGGGGATCACGCAGGACCACACCATATCTCAACACAGAAGGTGAAAGACATTACGGAGACACAATGAAACACAGGCAACCCTAGAACACCTACAAATGCTGAACAACATCCGGGAGGAAAGTATACATGAATAATTCTGGATCCTAGTTATACCATCCCGGATTCATTACCAGTTCTCCTAGTCTCTCCTCAGAACTTAAATCCTCTCCCTTTCATACTTTCTTTCAACATTTGTCCTAAACCACCGAAATTCCTTATCACAGCTCTAAATATCTCTTCCTATATTGCTTGCACTAATCCTCTTCTTTTCTGCAAGCATGTCTATTTGCATTTTCATTCTGAAAACAGGTTGAACATTTTATGCTGTATTCAAGTTATATCTTTCCAAACTTCAAAATTAAAAAAAAAACCTCTGACTGTGGGAGATTTATTTTCTCTGCCCTTCCTCATCTTCTGCCAAGAGCAGGATTTAATATGTTATTGGCTAAATGTAGGTCATGGCCAATAGCTACCACCCGTGTCCTTGAGCTGTCCTCTTACTTTGGCATACAGGGAAAATAACATGCATGTGCAGCATCCAATTGTTCATCATATAGGCTCAACTATAAGAACTCATCTCTTACATGAACAACACTGTCACCCAGAATGATGTTAAGCGTCTTGCCCTTGAGGGTCGAATGTTGATCACTGGACACATGTGGAACACAATCAGATTTATGGTTTCAACTCCATGCAGTTGTATAACTGTCTACTTCAAGAAACCTAGAAGGGTTTTCAGGAAGGTGAACCTTAGCAATGCTCGATACACAGTTTGAGGTCAAATAACCTCAAATTAAAAAAAAAACAAAAACCACTAAATGTCCCTATTGGGTGTGTGAACTTTCAAAGGAACTGAATGCTTTTAGAACACATGAACAAGTCAGTCTTTAAACTGTGTAATGGAAATAGTCTGTACTACAACAAAGGTATAGCTGTTTGTACAGTGTAAAGCACAAATATCACTAAATTACAGAGTAGGAAGGAATATGATATCAGCCAGTCTTTATCTGACAGGGCCATTGCACATTAGGCTGCAGAATTTTGCAAGCAATAGGCAGTGTGGGGTGGTGAAGAGCTTCAAAGAATAACCTGGTAAAATCACAAACTAATCCCAGAAGCTTTCAGACCTAACAACCTCCACACGAGGAAAGCAATCATAGCAAAAATGCCTCCTGCAAGCCTGATCTACTGACACTCATCTGGTTCATAGTATTCTACTTTTCCAAAAATTTCAAGGTTTTAAAAGCTGTAATTAAATGGATCATTACAAGTATCATGTAACCAGAAGAAACTCGGGGTCTTGTGGACGTGCCAAAAATTCCAGTGGAAGCTGTCTTTACTGCATTTCTGCAAAACAGTTACTTACACATTTGCAGTATAGATGTAACTACTTACTGGTACACATAGTTGTAAATAACTTCACAAGTTACAGGTCAGTGGCAATTCTACTGGGTCTTAAGATTGAAATTTTATTACTGAGTTCATGGCCAGTCAGTAATGACAAGAATTAACTTCAGTGACCATTTGAGCAGATACTTTGGTTTACTTTCATTCACTGTGCATTTAGAATTAACTCCTCTGACTTTTAGAGAATGAAATAAAGAGCTGCTGAGAGTAATGTACTTGTAGTCTACATCAAGTTTTATTAGTTGGAAAGGCTAAAACACTGTGATGCACACACTGGAGCACATCGCATGTAATAACATAGATTATATATTACCTTTTTGCATTTTACGCTGTATTCCACCATCATTCTACTCAAGCAACGATGGAGAACATTTCTTGTATCATAATAGAGGAAGTTATTTAAACAAATAAAACAAGTGTCATATAGTCTATTTCAGATACTCTTCCACCATGAAAGAGTTTGGTTTGTTTTTAAGGAACTACAAGAGAGCATTTGCTGAACCCTATTATGAATCTTAATGTTTCAACTAGCAAAACTATATTCCCTCTCATCTTCTACAAAGCATTGCAGAACCACTTTGATTCAGCAACATTTTGGAAAAAGAAATGGAAGTCCATACAAAATGTGAGTCTTATGGATAACTGCAAGCTATAACAGATTTCTTTACTGAAAGAATGGTTAAACATTGGAACAGGCTGCCCAGGGAAGTGGTTGAGTCCCCATCCCTGGAAGTAGTTAAAAGACGTGTAGATGAGGCGCTTAGGGACATGGTTTAGTGGGCATGGTGGTGTTGGGTTGACAGTTGGACTTGATGATCTTAGAGGTCTTTTCCAACCTTAATGATTCTATGATTCTATTCTATGATATTTGGGAAAAATTACTAATGTCCTGAAATAAAAAGTTAAGTGGCAAATGTAATTTTCTTTGGAAATACAAAAGCTTTGCATACTTCTGCCTGGGGAAGAAACAATCACCTAGAACCAGCCAAGCAACTGTAATTCTTAATTACATTGTAGATTCTTTTCATGTTGTTCTGCTTAGGCCTATTAGAACTCATTTAGCTGTAGTTTCAACTTTCATTCTCTTGCAAATGTAGTTTGTACCCATTAATTACAAATGTCAAGAAAGAAATGCAGCCATTAACAATGCCAAAATCCCAATACATATATACGCATAAGCTTGGGATGTGACACTAATTGTTATGAAAGCTTTGACACAATCCTCTCCTGAACTCATGAAAATTATTAGCTCAAAATATTGTTACTGGAAAAAGACTTTATAGCTACTTACACCAAGTGAGCAATAGGAGGCCAAATGCTTTCAAAACAGGTTAACGAGTTATAATAATTACTGAACAACTATTATCTCACAAACTGGAAGAAAGTTTCCCCAGGGTAATTTCTTTTTACACTATGAACTTTGAAATTGGAGCCGGGCCTGGAAAAAGTGGATCAAACTAATGTGACTGATACAAGCACCAAAGTTTAGTTCATTAGATCTATATTTAAGAGAAAAATACAAAACAGTTCACAATGGCCTACATATTTATTGTCATTACATAAATGCAAAACAGCTCTAAGCATGCCTAAACTAATACTGTGACAGACAGTATTTGATAGTGCAAATGAAGAGGAAAAGAATCCCTGTGGCAGACCATGTATTTTTATTCAGACGTATTGGCATAAGAAACAGATGTTAAAAGAGGTTAAACTAATATTTATAACTACCTCCATGAGCAGTAAAACTTGATAGTCACTAAAATGAGAAGTGTCTTAAAATGAACTAAAGCAAGACTAGAAATTTTTACTTTGATTGTGACAGCACCTAGAGGTCCAATATGTAGCACTAGAACATCGGACCATGCTGCCTAAGGTAGATGTCTAGGCTTCCCGTAAGGTCAGAGAGAGCGAGAGAGACAAAAGGAGAGAGAAGAAGAAAGAAGAAAGAAGAAGAAGAACAACAACAACTACCCAGGGACAGTACACATCATGTGAAAAGTCATGATAATCAAGCCAATAGGAGAGAACATCAAGCAAGAAAGCAGGTAATCCTGCAAATTAATAGGTACTCGGCTTGGGAATTGCTCCTACACTTGTTCAGGGAAACAATCTGCTAAGAACAGTGTTCATTTTGTATTGTACGGTCTAGAAGTGCCTCCATGTCCATTGTCAGGATGTAAGCCTCCAGTTCAGGTAGAGAAATGAGAGACTCTCCCTGTCATACACACATACAAACACTGTGGCTCTCAGTCTTACTGAATGATGAACCAAAACCTTTCACGCTGAAGGAGTGATTAAGAAGCCAGGTTCCACTTCCTAGGTTAGCACCCTAATCAAAAGGATATTATGCAAAATATAGGTGGTTTTGAATAAACATTATCTATATTTCTGTGGATGGACTGAAACTGTTAAATCATATTGTGCTATTATTCTTCACTTTCTTATCATGACCACCTCCATGTTTGTGTGATTCTTAATTCACAAGCAGTGGGAAAGTGTCTCCGTGCATTCAAGTTACCAGTGAAATACCTGGTGAACACACATTTCTCAGGAGTTAGGAAATGATGAATACTACACTGTTTATATAACTCTACAAGGGCCTGATTCAGGTTCCATTAACATTAATAGAAAGCTGCCCACAGATTTCAGAAGTGCAATGAATCACTGAACAGTGCTGTCCTGCCTAATAAGTATTTTGATCTTTATAGTCAACATCTATTTATGTAGATTTTTAGATGTAATCGATACTAGTACCTATATACTCATATTAGCTTGTCTAGTTAATTCTAAATGGAAAGAAAAACACAATTAAACTGCATGCTCAACTTAAAATAAAAATGTTTCATGATGTTACTGAAGTCCTATTAGCTGCAATTACTTTAGCATACTAACTTTCAACATACACTAAAAATGATTAAGGATCTTTTTTTTGGAAAAAGACTTTTCAAAGGGGATACCAGCTATCAGGGAGAATACCAGGTATCAACTCTCAGATTTTGGTAAATAATTCATGAAGAGAAGATGGCATGGAAACAATCTGAAATGCTTCGTTAACAGAAGAGTTTGTATCCCACATATCACTCTCTAGTTCATACCTCATGATCATAAGGGCAAGTTTCAAGTCCCTACGGAAGAAAATAAAGCTACTAAGGAAAGTATTAGATTTCCTGGCATTTAAATCAAAATTGCAGTTTCAAATTCATAAATGCATTGAGAGAATTACATTTTTATTGTGTTTAAATCTACTGACAGATATTCATCAATTTTATTAGTTATAAACAATAGCTTTTTTCCATCTTATCTATCTTTTGTTCACCTGACCTCATCTGCCACCACTGTGCTACTAAGTTGGTTCTGTGGACCAGCTCATGATGAGACACTCAGAATCAGACTGCAGTTCCATTCTCCTTTATTTGATGGTGAAGCTGATTTAAGAAGTCCGTGATGCAATGCAATCATTCCCCCATCAGTTACAGTTTGCCACCAGTTCAGTTCTCTAAGTTTTGCTACCTATTACCACAGTGTATATATATATAGTATTTATATATTATATATTATAAATACATTTCTATATGTTATTTATATGAAATATATATATAAGTATATTGTGTGTGCGTTTATGTGTATATATTTCTCCTGGTTTTGGCTGGGATAGAGTTAATTTTCCCATGCCCTGCCAGCGAGAAGCTGGGAGGGGGCACAGCCAGGACAGCTGACCCAAACTGGCCAAAGGGATATTCCATACCATACGATGTCATGCTCAGTATATAAGCTGGGGGGAGTTAGCTGGGTGAGGGGTGACCGCTGCTCAGGAACGGGCTGGGCATCGGTCGGTGGGTGGTGAGAAATTGCATTCTGCATCACTTATTTTGTATAGTCTTTTCCAATTATCATTATTATTATTATGTTTCCCTTCCTTTTCTGTCCTATTAAACTGTCTTTATCTCAACCCATGAATTTTACTTTTTTTTTCCCGATTCTCTCCCTCCTCATCCCACTGGGGAGGGGGAGGAGTGAGTGAACGGCTGTGTGGTGTTTAGCGGTCTGCCGGGTTAAACCACAACAATATTAAAAATATATATTGTATACCAAGTCAAAGCCATGATCCTGGTTTAAAAAAAAAAAAATGGAGGGAGGGGGAGAGGGATGTGAGTAGAAATGACTAGCCAAAACAGAGAATGTCTCACGCTCTCTGTCAGAAAGAAAAGGTATACACATATATTACCTTGCTGTTGATAAACATAACTTGACAACTAAGTAGCATGTAGGAAGAAATTTAGGGGCCAGTCCTGGGAAAGAATGTTCTATAGCAGGAACAGTCACTCTCTGCCCCTTTCTAATCTTTCCCCAGTCTTCAGTCTTTCTCTCTTTCCCACATTGGTTCTTTATACAAATTCCATTCTTGTGTAATTACTTCCCATATTTCCTCCTTAGATTTAACCCATTTTTAGGGGTTTTGAACCATTATACCTGGGATGTGTTGGCACTGCAGACCTCAATGTAGCAGAAAGATATCTGAGCTATCCATAAACAACCTGCAGTAACTTTACAGGGCTCATCTAGCCTGTGCTATCACGGCCAAACAGTGCCAGGGAGCTGAGTTAACCTATTGGCAATACCAGTCAGTCAAATAAACAGCAAAGTTGTTTCCAGATCTAATGGTTAGAGTAGTGTATACTGCTAAGCCACTGAATCAATCCTGACATTGTTTCTTTGGAATGACTACCATATGATAACCTAATATTCCTCATGGATATCTATTCATACAAATAAATCTCATTATGGAAACACCCTATAGCTAAATCTGAGCACACTCACATTCTCTGGTTTCAAAGTGAATGAACAGCCTTTGCCTTATGGAAGGGGGAATATTTCTAATGGACGGATCAAGAAAATTTTGGCAGAAATTATCTGCTTATGGTGTGCAGCTGTTCCATGTAAGTTTCCAGATGAATAAAACTTGGGTAAGTGCGATTTTTGTAGACTCAGTATGATCTGTAAGGTGACAGGAAACAATATGTGTATCTTTAATATGGAACAACAGATGAAATCCCTGCGAGACTTCAGAAAACATCACTGAGGCTAATGTTAATGATCCTATGGCTTACCATATGTCCAGGCAGTAAAGTTAGCTAATGCACTATTGTTTTTTCCAACTTCAATTCCTTCATAAAACAAGCTGATAGGAATATAATGATATTAGCACTAGAGAAATGAAGGAAAACTGCAGAGGAGAAGACACTCAGTTTTGTTCCAGGGTATCAGTATTCAGACTATATTACATTCATTAGTATTTATAAAATTTACTTCCTGACAGTAGCTGTTTGTGTAAATTCTGACCTCGATTACAAATAAGACCTATATGAATATGCAAGAAGGTGGCATTAGAGATTGCTCTTTTCCAATAACAACAGGACACGGGATTAACAAATTGATGAATACTGGATAATAGATTCAATTATAATTTCACAAGTAGTAAGGAAACTAAAAAACACAAAAACTTGCCGAATGCAAGAAAATGCAAAAGACAAACACCAATGAATAACGATGAAGATGCTTGGTAACAACCTCACAGTAATTTCTGAGCAGTGGTAAATGTCATACAATGTTTGTTCTAGAAATTAAAAACTTCAGAAAAAAAGTCTAGAGACAAAATTTGTCTTGTTCTCATTAGTATAAACAGAAGAGCCAAAAGAGCTCCAGCGTCAGTGGAATTATCCTAGAACTACCTTGGGTATAACTGGGATCAATATCTAGACTTCAGAATACTAAAAGTGTACAAAGCTTTTTTTACAAAATTACTTATTTTGTTTTGTACTTCTGTGTTCTGTGTTTTCAGATCAAGACTTTTTCTCATTTCTTCTTATTTCATAATTCAAAGAGTAAGGACATATATATATGCACGTGTGAGTATGCCCACACACAGCCACATGCATACACAAGTTTGTTGTGAATTTTCTAAAGGAAAAATGTCAACTTCAGAAAAGAAATCAACATTTTCTACTTTGAAAGTCATAATTAGGAATTCTTGACAGCTGTTTTGGAAAACTGTATCAATTTTTAAATGTTGAATGTTTCTGTTAAGGTGAATTTCAAGCAACTATCAAAAATTTAATTTTTACTTCTATCTGAGTGTTCTATTGTAAAAAAAAATCATTCTTTCTGGTCTAAGTAAACTATAACCTCTTCTGGGTTACAAAAAGAAAAAAACTTAATTGACTATTTGTGCAATTACACCATGTAGTAAAGTTTATAATTAATTATTCCTCTCATGTGGTCTGATTTCCCACTTTGCCTTTCTGCCAATCCAAACCAATAAAATGGCCAATAAAAGCATTAAATTACAATAGTTTTCACTCAGAGCAGGTAATGAGGTCATGTAAACAGGTATCCAACTCTCCTGAGAGCCTGTAGGTACTTGTCATGCTCTTTTCAGCTGTTGGTCATCACCTTAAAGCTGAGACTGGTGCTAAAAGGGAGAGTTGCTTCTTTTCTGTTTCATTCTACTCTAAAGTTCAATAGCTTCATTTAGCCCTTTCGTAGCTTTTGCTGGAAGAAAACACTCACTCTTCAGGCATCTTTATTGCAGAAGGGGGCAATTTAATAGCTAAGCAAGGAAGTCTGCTTAGATAAGACTCTCCACATCTCCATTCAGAGAAAACAGCTGGAAGCTGAGGCTTCAACGTTGCACTGACATAAAGTCGAGAAGAAGCTCTCTCACAGTCAGGCATTGCTCAGACAAGGGGGACATCTCACAGTAGTCTCACAGCTGTTGGTGTCTGCTTTCCAGCTGAGAACATGGCCCAAGGTGTGAGCGTTTTTTTCTTCAGTTCCCTACCACAGCAAAGTTAGATGGCATAGCTACCACAAGCAACAGTCTGCACATAAAAGAAGGGAAAACAGAATAATTACAGCCTGGGGCAACAAAAAGGTTGCTACTCTTTTTCAGTTCAAATACATCAAATGTGGATGCATTTTGCATATTAGCAGGCATGCTATGAATGAATTTGGGATGAGAGTTCAGTTCCTAACCATCAAGACCCACCCAACATTTTTCACAAGAAGATATATTGATCTTGAATGCTAGGTTCATTTGCCAAACTTTGTTACTTTCTCAAGATTTTTCTCTCTACTGTTTTAAACAGACATTTTTATACACGGGGGAAAAATAGCGAAATAGGAATGAGATAGTATTCATTTCTGTAGCATCCATCCATACAAGGGAAATAAGTTCATCTTCAGTCAACCACTTGTCAGCCAAGAATAAGGAAAACATAACTGTTTTTACACATTGCCCAGTGAGTGCTGTTACCTATTCCAAATATTATGGTGAAAAAATTCTTGTCTCATATAGATGCTTGCTCACACTTAGCTTTTGGAAACTCTCAAAAGTTTAAAGGGATACTACTATATAATTGTTTTCATGAACTGTCATTTGTTAGAAAAGCATCCCCACTTACAAATATAATTACAATGTTAATATAGCTTTAAAACTCTGCAATAATTATCTCTTTTTAGGACGATCTCATCACACAGGTCCTTTACTGGTGTTATTAGAGCCATCTGCTTTGTCCAATAACATTAATTACAGCCTGGGAATGTTTATGTCTTCTAAATTTACACAAAATGCCACTATGGCTAATACAGAGTCTTCAAGAGATACAGAAAAACATATACAGATCAAGTAGTTAAAAAGCATCCACAATCAACAAAAGCACCACAAGAAATATGCTGCACCACACCTGCCAATAAGCAGTTGTGCATTCCTGTGCATTCAGATAACTAAAGTAGGAAGATCATTCTTCATATTATAATTAGTTATAGACCTTATTTCTTTTATCTTCTCTCCATATGATTGGTTTTTATTCACATGACTGGAGTCTACATTTGTCCCTTTCGTGCACTGTAGCATGTTCTGGTGCCAGTGTACACTATTTTTAGTTCCTGCACACTTTAAATGATATATTCTGTTATGACTCGGCCGTGATTTATGGCTATATCTTGTTTTTCCACTCCTTATCGGACAATATAGATAATACGCATGTGTCAGTTTGCTTCAATTTATGCCCAACACTCTCTTTTGTTGCTTCTGGTTTTAATACCATTCACCAGTGGACAAAATAGAACTGACTTGCCTAATGCTAATGCGTATGGAATAGCTACTTGTCATCTCAGCAGCTTTTCTCCTTTTCTCCTTCTGCTGTTTGTGCAAATGTCTTCTTACTCTTAGTTCAACACTTTATTACACATTTCTTCCATCAACCACAGCAAGTCACCCTGTTTATAATTCAGATATTTAAAAAAAAAAAAATAAGAGAAGTGAACACAACTTGAGGACTGAGCATTCAGGTTTAATATACTTATATTGCTTATCTGGGACTCAGATTGTAGAATCTTCCGAATGAAAGGCAGGGTGTAGAAAACATGTATTTTTCTGCCTCTTGGTACAGCTCTGGCATAGCCTAATTTATGATAGCTGGAGATAAATTCAGAACATTTAAGCCTTTTCATATATGTCTGTAATGTTAGCTCACAATCTGGTTGCTTTGAGTTGCTTTTCACTCACAGTGGACATAATTTTGATTTATTTTTATTTTTCCTTTTCTCAGCTTTTGCAGAATGCTGATGTGTGCATTTACTTACAAATACCATCTTGAGATTGCCAAAGTTCTCTTCTAAACAACGTTTTTATAAAGATTTTATTGAGTTCTTTCTTTTTTAAATCTTCATAATCATTAATCATGTTGAATATCAGACTTAAATTCTTCATAGGATTTGGAAATGTAAGTTGTAGTATTTGAAAGCTCAATGTTTATATTATATATTTGTGTACATTTTATAAACTCACATATATCACTTCTGAAACAAACTTTAGGATTTGCTGACCAAATATATCCATGACCTGGAAATCTATAATGTATCTTCTCCAGTTTCTTGACAGAGGCTGTAAAAACAACAAATACACATATTTCTCTGTAGACATCATTGATATGTCTACCACAATCTCAGGTCATAATGGTTGGACTAGGCTTCTTCCTGTGTTTGTAGAATTTCCAAGAAAAGTGAAAGTTTTACTATAAAACCAGAAGTTTGATCTTTATGCATTTAAATGACAGTGGAACATCGTTTTCCCCTTTAAAAAATTCCTCTAAAAAAAAAAAAAAAAAAAGCGGAGCAATAGGAAAACTCTGTTCAATACCAGAACAAAATGGCTTTTATAATTTATTTTTTACTATCACAAAAAGAAATATGTCAATGTTTTCTAAAAGTTAACTTTGATATTTCCACATTTAAGTATTCTGGAATTTTACATTGCAAAAATCTTTTTTTCATTAGAGTACAGAACAAAAGCACACTTTTAAATACCAGAATTTCCCACAGAAGAAAAGTATTATTTTCCATCCAGACCTAGGAAGTATTAGAATTATTTAAAGAAAAGTATTTCACTCATTTCTATCCCCTTATTTGTATGACGCTCTTTGTGGAAAAAAAACAAAGGGTAAAAAGATGCTATATTTTATAACTGGAATGCTGTAGTACCTTCCAAGAGTATTTATGATTCTACTAAGGGAATATAGGTCTGAAATGTTATAAAATATGATTTGAAAAATCAATTGCCTACTTCTCATGCTGTATTTATTCAGTTACTTTTAGAGCTTTGCCTGAGAGAATGCTTTTATTTGCTTTTATGATTTGATTGTTTTGTATACACTAAATCCATTGACTATGATCCGTTCTCACCCTTGATGGTGTTAAATATTTCATGTTTTTCCTTAGTGCAATTATTAATTTGTCATTAATCAATGCTTTTAAATATCTGTCTTCACTATAAGGCTTAAGAACTTTACAGCATGAGCTGCTTGTTCTCGGAATGTCTTACAAATCTGCATCTCAGCTCGTGTTGATAACATCCTCTGTTCCCTTTGACTTCTACAGAAATTAGGAATACTCAAAAGCTCAGAAAAGGTACGTAGAACACTGCAAGATCAAATCCAGCTTTCTACTGCTCATGAGATGCTCATATATAAACCTTTCAGTACACCATCTTGATAGGTCCTAACTTCATCTGACTCTCTGTTCTGGTGGTAAAAGATGAGACAGAAAAACTAACAGAAAGAAGGTAAGTGTTATGAATAGGGAATTCTGGTTCTCAGGGAACTTCACATGGGAGCATACATGTGCATTAATATGCATCAACATGGTGCAACCCTAGTTTTCCGCTCTGATTCCTATAATGTTTCCATTTAGATTTAGGAGCTGTATTGATCTAAAAATAGAAAATGTAAATCCTTCTTACAGTATACTTTGAAAGTGAATGTTTTTCCTTTATTTTTTCCTAATTTAAATACAGATAGGTACTTTTTGAGGCCTCCAGCACTACCTGAAAGTTGCACACTAAAAACATTTCAGGTGCAAATATAAATTATTTTATATTACTTGCATAAAAACATTCAACTCTCTGCACCTCTCTTCCTTTTTCCTGCTAGCAGATCAAGGTCTGCTCTCATTCCCTTTCTGCTCGAATTTCTATTCATTCAGTTTTGTTTCCCCTCATTCAGAACTTCTCAACAACTTTCCAGTTCAGGAAGTAATTATTGCTCCCATTTCACACACAGAAAGCAAAAATACAGAAAATGCAGTTACCCAGAAAAAGCCACTGGAGAGTCGTTCCAGGAAATGAACAGACATCTCTTGATTTGAAGTTTAACCTTCTACCTAAAAGATAATTTCTCAGCTGATTCCTGACTTAGCAAGTTAATGAAACACACATTTAAAGCACTATAGATGATTCCAGTATCTGAACTAGTTCTAAGTGTGTCTATATTTTATCTTGTCAAGGGTGCACACCTTCAAACCCCACTGTCCATGCAGTTTGGTTACAAGTCCTTATTGGGATCCACGTTTCCGTTAGTAGAGCCCTCCACTCAGAAGGCTGGATCTACAAAGGGATGCTGGATACTACTCAGGCAGATATTTAGCTGATAATGACATGAATGCTTGAAGTCCCACAGAATCAAATTTCCTTCTGGTAAAGATTTTTGAGTGCTTTAAGCTATTTGTGGTCATCATGTTCACAGCCGTCAAAGTCCGGATGGACATAGTTCATGTATATTCTCCAGCTGATTCCCTTTCTGCTACATCCAGCTGGTAAAGTCAGTCAACAGGTGTTTCAAAAAGGCACCCCCTCCTGTTTTAAATGACAGACCACCTACTAAGTTTCCAGGTCTGTTGTTTAAAAAAATATAAGATTTTTTTGTCTATGTTTACCATTCCCTTACCATCAGAAATCTCTTTATATGGTCATATACACAGCATTATCAGGTTGGTCGCTCTATTTGAAAGCTAAATATGTTGAGTTTATAAGTTTAAAATAAATTTCTAAAAATGTAAAGTATTCTTGCATTTCTTTCTAGACTTTTTTTTTCAAATTTTAACCATCACTTTTCAATATGGACCTTAACACAGGCACAATATGTTGTTATTGGTCTCAGAAATCATGTCTGTAGAATAATAATATTCTTCTAAATTTATTGGCTATTTTCCTCTTTGTATTATTTCAGTTTAGTCTTTAGATCAAAGAAAAGTTGTCATTATAACACAAATAACAAAATTATATTCTTTCTGATGTGTTTTTGAACTGTTAAAATTAGAGGCTGCCTATGTTTGAAGTATGGGACGTACTCCTACCAGTTCAAAATAAATAATTATGTCTTTGCAGTAGTATAATACAACATATATATTTGTATCATATTCTAAGAAATTATCTGCATTTAGATATTCAACACTCTGAATTACTCCACATCAGTTATTCTCCTTCTAAAAAGGTTGTTACATAAATGACCATCATTTGCTATATCAGTTGTAAAACAGAGTAGACTGTTACTTGCATGTGAAAAATCACACCTATAGCTAAAAGTCCTTCAGAGATTTATTCCCAAATTTAACTTCATATAGAATTATTAAGTAGAGCCAATATTTCAGAATGGGCAATCCGTACAACAGGATCTGAGGTCTAGCTAAGAAAGTGACAGTGAGTTTTGAAATGCATTATTGTAACGTGTTGACTTTCTTGTCTTTGCTGTAGTTGCAGTTTTCCAGCCATACTCAATGTAAATTGATGAGTTTCATATAAGATACTGTAAAAAACATTCCAATGTTTGGACTGCTGGACAAGCGATTCTTTCCCATTCAGCATCACCAGTGTAATGTTCTTTCTCTTATGAATTTCTATTTTTATGAGGTTTTGATTTCTCTTATGAATTTCTATTTTTATGAGGAAGGAGGAAACTTGCCTAGAAAATGCGATGTGGGGCTGCTCAAACAAGTCTAATAACTCCAGGTGTTTTGATTTGATCAGAGGTGCTGGTGTAAATACAAAAGAAGTTGTCATGGTCTCCTCAGCACAATGCCCTGTCAGCTACAGGATTTGGTTTAGTTGTGTAGGCAGAAAAACTATGTGGAAAAGAAAAGTGAGTTTTCAAGATATTAGATGCTTCTTTCACTCATCAGACAAAAAAGCTTTGAAGGAAATCATCCCTGTATGTAGTACCCACTTGCCTAACAACAATAAAACAAGCAAGTGAAAATATAATAGAAAGGTGTAATCAACAGTTTGTATCCTTCCTATAAATGCATATGATTGCTAGATGATCATCTTCAAATACAGATGGCTTAAAATTAATTAGGATTGAGAAGTGAAAATAATGTAGAAGAGTAAAATCCTGCAAACCTGCAGGCAAACTACTTGCCAGTTTTAAGTACCCCAAACAAAAGAGTAGCATACAATACAAAGTGATGAAGGGAGGACACAAGAAACACCCTGCAAAGTGGTATTTCATTCTGTTAGGCACTGACTGTAGACATAACCTCTAATCAAACACTTTGGAGAAGTGCCAGCAACAGTGTGAGAGAAAGGAGAAAATTCCTCCACAGAAGACTCTATGGCTGAAATCACCACTAATGAATTCTGATAGAACTAACGGAAAGTAGGTTCATGCTACATACCTCCCTCATTTTTGTGAAATTCACTGGTCCTGTTTAAAGATAGTTCGTGTAAACACACAGAAATGGCTTAGGAGTCGATACCAAGGGTTATCTAACCCAGTGACCTAGCTCAGTGGTGGCCAGAGGGAAGGCACAGGGAAGCATAGGAGCAGGGCAAGCACAGAGGTCATTTCCTCCAAATATCCTTCCAGTCTCCAGCTAAGGTGCCTTTGTCTATTACCTTTTGACCCTGGTTTAAAGGCTAACAAATAAAATACCTAGGTGTTATTTGTTGCTCTTCAGGGCAGTAAAGGCAAAGGCTTTCTGCCACACTGAGCACAGTTTTTGTCCCTAGCATAAAATTTTGAAGGCATAAAAAGAGAAACAATGGTTCAATTAGTAATAAAAAAGAAGAGTAGTCAGGAGACCATTCAGAGACCAAGTAAAACAACAAAGGTGTTAGAAGCAGGTATGGATAAGAGAACTAGTAACACAGCTGGAAAAAGCCCAGCAGCTAATGTGAAAAGAAATGCTGTCACTAAGGCAAGACATTGAAGGAATTCAGCGTGCAACATGCGTCTTGTGACCTGTGTGGACTGTGTATTGGAGGAGAAGAAAAGCACATCGTTTCCAATACTCACCAGAGAATGATCACCATATTAGCTTCTGCACAATTAGGTCCTTTGAAGAAGCCTGACGAATACTGAATGCTTTGCCTGTTGCCAAACTGTGATAACATGTTATACGACAATGTTCTAATGGTTTACTAATTTAAAATTAAATGTTTGGTTTGTGTATTAGATTTGTGTGGCAAGGTTTTGGTAGCAGGGGGGCTACAGGGGTGGCTTATGTGAGAAGCTGCTAGAAGCTTCCCCCGAGTCTGATAGAGCCAATGCCAGCCGGCTCTAAGACTGGCCAAGCCAATCAGTGACGGTGGTAGCACCTCTGTGATAACATATTTAAGAAGGGAAGGGGGACACCTGCACAACAGCAACTGCAGCTGGAGAGAAAAGTGAGAATATGTGAGAGAAACAAATCTGCAGACACCAAGGTCAGCGAAGAAGGAGGGGGAGGAGGTGCTCCAGGCGCCGGAGCAGAGATTCCCCTGCAGCCCATGGTGAAGACCATGGTGAGGCAGGCTGTCCCCCTGCAGCCCATGGAGGTCCACGGTGGAGCAGATATCCACTTGCATCCCTACGCCAGAGTAGGTGGATGCTTGAAGGAGGCTGTGAGCCTGTGGAGACCCCACACTGGAGCAGGTTCCTGGTGGGACCTGCGGAGGACCCACACTGGAGCAGTCTGTTCCTGAAGGACTGCACCCCATGAAAAGGACCCACACTGGAGCAGTTCATGAAGAACTGTAGCCCATGGGAAGGACTCACGTTGGAGAAGTTCCCGGAGGACTGTCTCCCGTGGGATGCACCCCATGCTGGAGCAGGGGAAGAGTGTGAGGAGTCCTCCCCCTAAGGACGAAGGAGCGGCAGAGGCAATGTGTGATGAACTGACCGCAAGCTCCATTCCCCATCCTCCTGTACCGCTCTGGGGGAGGAGGTAGAGAATTCGGGAGTGAAGTTTAGCGTGGGAAAAAGGGAGGGATGGGGAGAAGGTGTTTTAAGATTTATTTTTTATTTCTCATTATCCTACTCTGATTTTGATTGGTAATAAAATTAAACTAACTTTCCCAGGTTGAGTCTGTTTTGCCCATGATGGTAATTACTGAGTGATCACTCCCTGTCCTTATCTCAACCCATGAGCCTTTCATTATATTTTCTCTCCCCTGCCCAGCTGAGCAGGGGGAGTGATAGAGCAGATTTGGTGGACACCTGGCATCCAGCCAGGGTCAATCCACCACAGTTTGTCAGTAAGATTCATTTAAAAGTAATAAATGCAAAAATGTCAGCTGTATGAGGAAGGAGAATGATGTGGTCATTGTCATGAGGGGTTAGCAAGAAAGCAAGATACATTTTATTTATTTATTTAACAGTCAGTAAGAAAGCCTGGCACTATCCATTTCAACTTGTGATGATTTCAAAGGCAGAACTCATACTTCTACCATTTTGGAGTCTGAAACTCCAAACAGTTTTTTAATCATTCCTTTATTTTATTATAAAAAAATTTAATTTATAATTAAAAATTGAAAAAAATTTTTAAAGGAGAAAATGAAAAATTCAGGATCTAGTTAGAAGCTTGGATGGTAGACTATGGAAAGTTTCCCTCCATAGTCCTATTTTAATGAGCCAAAAATCACTCCTTTGTTGTACAACCACTTTTCCATCCAAATATTTTAAAAATTATTATATACCTATGGCACTTCTAAAATGAAACTACATCCAAGGTCAAACAGAGTAAAAGCTAAGTGGGAAGCCTGCACACAGCAGCATGTTGCCTAAATACGTGGAAAAAATTTTTTCTAGGTAAGTGAAAAATTGTGCAAAATTTATTCCTTCTTTCTGTGCCCCCTCAACAAGGAAATGCTAATAGAAAGCAAAGTCTTCATTCTCTATATTTCTCAGAATGACAATAATATAAAACCACAAAGAGAGTGAGTTTCTTGGAAATAAAAGTGTCTACTTCAGAAGAAGAATTTATTGAATCAACAATGTGTGAATCTAAGCTTCCAGGAATCTTGAGCAGCTAGATCTGATGATTATATCCCAAGCCATCCCTTTTCTCAGTTGGCAAATGTTATTTTAAAATACTGAGACTTTTCTGCACTTAGGCAGTATTAGACAGAAACAATGCCTCCTTTTAAGTAGGTGAACAAGAGAAAAAACGTAAAACTACTGTTTCTGTATAGATGGAAAACTGTACAGTTGCACAAACTGAGACATAAACTAAAAACCAGCACGTTCCCAGAGCCAGAGTTCTCTGACATGTGTCTCTGCTTTAAACAACCACAATGCTTAATATGTTTTGGAAAGCTAGACTTAGTTAATACTTATTCCACATTTCAATTTTAAAGCACATAAATAATAAGTCTTCATAAGACTTTAATTTGCCAGTACCAAGGAAACAAATGCACATTGTTTCTACCATCATAGCATCTTAGTAGACTGCAGCAAACACTTGGAGTGAACTTAACACCACCACCACCCCATACACAAAAGGTAGATTTAGAGAAAAAGAAGCAATACACACATATTTTGGAAAATTATTCTGTTACAAAAAGTGAAAAACTAAAAGTCAACTAAACCTAGAGAATGTGAAAATTCTCATTTTTCATGGTGCTTTATTTCCAAATACCGCATATATTAAAAAAAAAAAAAAAAAGGGAAATTTTGAAAGGGGAGAAATACTTTAAGTCAATGAAAGATTCAATTAATAATGTGTTTAACTTTTATTACCTTCTCTTTTTTCCCCCTTTAATGTAGACCCAAAATGTAATTTATATAGTTATTTTTCTTCTGGCAAACCAAAGAATCTGTTATTTGCATTGCTCAAGATGCAGTCTGATACTCTCAGCTACTTTATTGGCTGAATGGAAAAAGGAATTCACAAGCAGAACAAAGTTCTTAGCTCCAAAGCTGCCTCATATAACAGTACTATATACTTATATGGTAAAAATATACTTATTTTTCACACATTCAACCACAGCTGATTTCATAGTTCCTTTGCTTTCAAATATAGCACAAGAAAACCTTGCAAGTCTGTTTGCATGATCTTGAATTATGTTGAGTCATGCTGAGCATTGTGTGATGCTGAGTTACGCTTGCCAGTGCTGCAGCAGCAGGGTATGGTTCCCTGGATGAAAAGAAATTGGGAGTCAGAAGGCCAAGACTTTATTCCTTTCTTTAAATTCCCTGAACTGAAAACAGAGAACTGAAGGCAGGGATGACCTCACTCTTCCACAGAACTTTTAATGTAACTTTGACCTAGTGGCTGATCATACATAAAACCAAAGGCAGAGTGAATTAAAAATAAATAATTTTGGAATTTCCATTAGTAAATCTAGTTTATTTAAGATTGTATATTCTCCTTAGGAAACTATTAATTTTAATTACAGTGTTTGGGGTTTTTGGTTAAGAAAATTTAGAAAAAGAATGTTTCCAGACAAGATACTTTCCTACATTTTCAAACTCTCTATTCCCAACTATTTCCAGTAGGCAAACCAGTCAGGGCAACTTAAAAACGTAGCAAAAACTTCAGTAAGGTTTTCAATTTAAATAAAAATGCATTTTTATTTAAGTACAATTTTACTATATTTTGAAATTTTAGGCAGTAAAATAATGCCTGAAACTGTTCAATTTGGTTTTTGTTGCCCAAGTTGCTATGTTATTTTCTAATTTTTTTCTAAAATTTTGCTATTCTTAATTGCTTATTGCATAGATTGTCCTTTGAGAAAAACTTCAAGTGGCATGTAATTATAATACAGTATAAAAACACCTACATAATCACATGCGTAAAGAAACATATCCAAAATAAAAGAGCAGGAGTAATGAAACAGAAAACTGTCTGAAGTTTCTGTGTTCCAGTGTATCATTGTATACCTTAGAAACATTTACAACTAATGTATGCAAAACTAAATTTGGCATCTAAGCCAGTGTTTGGATTTCTGTGTTCAAAGCTAGACAGTTGAATGCTAAAGGGCATATTTTTGTAAACACTGCATAACTAATAGGCTGTCCTAAGCATTGCACCTAAAAGTTTCCAAATGTGTCTGAGGATGAGCTGTTTTTCTTTTGGATCATTTTAATAAAGTGAAGCATCAGGAAAGAAAAGTTAGATTAATTCTGCGTCAAAAAGGGGGGTTAGTCATTCAGTTTTGTGTATTTTAATTGAAGGTGCCCATTAAAAATAAAGATTAACAAACAGGTATGTCATTTCATACAAAACAAGAATGTTAAACATATCAGGATCAGTTGTAGTGTCCCCTATTGTGCTGAAAGTAGACAGCATCTATTTTAAAGCATTTGGAAGTGAGATCTTTGCTTTTTAAAAATGAAATGTGAAAGAATTAAATACTTCTGATACCTATTAAAGATACATGGAAAGCAGGTTTGGAAGGTGCTGTTAATAACTGCTGCTTCCCTTTAGCTTGAAAGTTAATCAGAACACCTTCAAAACACATATTTATTTAACAGAATTTCATATTTCTTGTTTTATCCTCAATAAGCATGTAGGTCTTCACATATGGCTGATTTATGGAGACTTTCACAGAAGAAATTGTCACTCGCTTCTGTTTAAATTGGGGTCTGGAAGGCTATGTGTAACAGCATTCCTGATAATTGGTTCTATTATGAAGCACTGTCATGGCAAATTTTCCGAGCACAAAACAGACTGCTTAACACTACCTCCCAGGAAAAAAAAAAATCAACACTATCCTGCTTCAGCAGCACAAATTTAAATTCCAATTGCATAGAGTAAATGCAATTATACCTCACATAATGCAGGTGCCAAACCTGAAATTTGGCGTATGTATTTTGAACAATAGAGAGTTGCCACAGAGCTTAAAACAAAGACATGAGACACTACGGTTTCAATTCTTCTCTAAATATAAAAGAAGAAAAGAACCCATCTGTCTTTTCAAAGTGTACTACACTGCTACACGGTTCTTTTTAACTCACTCTCTAGCAGACCTTTGCTACTTCATTAAAACATTTTTCAACATGTCATATATATTTGTGGTGTAGCAATCCATAGTTTATTCATGTTGAGTGGCTAATATTTCTCAAAGCAATTTAGCTATGTTTCTCCTTCTTTCCTTTTGTAAAATCTCATCTGAATGGCTCTGAAGCAGAACTGGGCAAGAATTGACCTAAACATAAATCTTTTTAAAGATTAAAAAAGGAAAACTTGGGGATTTATTTATTTGTCTTGGTTCTTCAAGACAAATCAAAACTTTGCTTTGATTCTAATTTTCCTGCCTTTTTCTGTCATCCAGGTCCGGCTAGCACTAGAAAAAAATAATGCATTGTAAAATTGTTTTCATAATATTTCAAGTGAGAAGAAAACCAAGAAGTTTCCCAAAGGCTATCGCATAACACGATCTTACAATATAACCAGCTTAATTTATTGTTGCCTTCATACATTTTGAGATTCTCCTCTGTCCAGGTCCGGCTAGCACTAGAAAAAAATAATGCATTGTAAAATTGTTTTCATAATATTTCAAGTGAGAAGAAAACCAAGAAGTTTCCCAAAGGCTATCGCATAACACGATCTTACAATATAACCAGCTTAATTTATTGTTGCCTTCATACATTTTGAGATTCTCCTCTGAACCATTGTCCTGGTTTCGGCAGGGATAGAGTTAATTTCCTTCCTAGTAGCTGGTACAGTGTTTTGGATTTAGGATGAGAACAAAGTTGATAACGCACCGATGTTTTAGTTGTTGCTAGGTAATGCTTACACTAAGTCAAGGACTTTTCAGCTTCCCATGCTCTACCGACTGAGAAGGCTGAAGGTGCACAAGAAGCTGGG
>NW_008794542.1:2415505-2422056 GCF_000699145.1 Aptenodytes forsteri | reverse complement strand
CCGGGTGGGGGGGAGTGAGCGAGCGGCTGCGTGGTGCTTAGTTGCCGACTGAAATTAAACCACGATAACCATCAACTAAAATATCCATCATTATTTAGGACGTGAAACTTCACTTTAAGGATATGAAAAGTCAACTAAAAAAATTCTAAATTAAGTTAAGTTTAAGTAAAAAGCAATTCAAACTTTAGTTACAAAAAGCAATATTTCAATTTGCATAATTCATTTGGATAAATTACAAATTTCTTTTTAAAATTTAATCACTATATTTCCTTATTGCAGACAACAACTTGTCATATTCAGTCAAAAATCTCAGGAGAATCCTCGCTCACAAAATTGTATGCCAAAGATCCTTCTTTAATTTCATATATAAGTGGTCATTCAGATAAATAACGAAAAATCCTCACATCTGTTTTTTAACAGTAGTCTATCATCGCAAAAGTGTATACAGACTTACTATAAGGTTTTTCAGGGTAAAATTCCTGGGTTTTTACTTTTATCTTGCAGCTGAAACAGCAGTGATTTAAAGTGTAGATCTAAGAGTAATAAAAGGAACCCACAGGAGTACGTAGGCAAAGCACAATGCACTGCAGAACAATTTTTTTCCCCTCGGGGATTCCCAACTACATTTTTTACCAATCAGCTGTGGGGTAAGTTTAACAATAGAGATAACCTCTTCCTATTTGGCTGAGAAAGCAAGGTATCTGCCTGGTACTCAGAACATTTATTGCATAAAAACAGAGGATGACAAAGGCTCATTTGACCACTGCATCATCCACAGTGATGTTGAAAATGAAATGCTTAGGAAAAAATAAATACATTCACAAAATTTTTGAACTAAGCCTTGAAGTCTGAAGACAGTTCAGATAAGCCACTCTTTAGGCCCAATAAAACTATGACATTATAATTTAATATAGGAATAAACAACTACATAGTCTACTCCATTGAAATAGTGCTGCAATCAAAGATAGGATATGCATATTTGCAAGTCCACTTACTTTGTAAAACCAGGAGTGCTATTAAGTGATGATCATTTTTGTTTTTCTCTGTCATTTGAGAAAAATCTTTTACATTTGCAGGCTTTTATTTCTTAAGGATTCTTATTCACAAGCTAAGGGTACAGTACACAAAGCTCTCAGAAAAGAGTTTAAACCAGTATTTCATTCACTTTTTGCAACAGCAACAGCTTTTCTTACAGTTGAACCCAAATCATTTCAACTTCCCCAAATTGGAGGATTCTACCACTTTGCTACACAGTTAATCCTATCAACTATTCACTGGACTCCATGTTTTTGCTTCATATTTTTACTATCACAGCATTGTCAAGCACAAGTGTAACAGGCTGGCTAGGCTGCTTCCCCATCCTTTCCAGGTGGATTAAAATCTTCTAACTAACCCATCTGTTTTTTGCTTAACCACTACCAGTTTCAAAAGAGTACACAGGCTTCAGCTATGCTGAATCCTCTGCATTTCCGCACATTGTCTTTCCCACTCATCTATAGTGCCTCTCCCTTGACCTAGAGAATTAACTACTCTTCTCACTTCAGAGTCCCAAACACCTGCCTCACAGGATCCCTAACAAAAACAACCACCCTTCAGGCCTACTCAGAGGCCTAAATTAATTATGCTAATCAGACTACCTTGGCTAACCCAATTAAGTTTAATTAGCTGATGCCTTTCTTCCTAAAACACCTTGCCTTAGGGACATTTTACCTCTGTTTTTAAGCTAGCTGGAGAAGTCAATCTCCTCTTGCAAACTTGCCCCTTGGCTACAGATTTTCAGCAGAGAGAGACTCACAGCAATAATCCTCTTGAAAGCCTTAACGAAGCTTCTTGTTTCCTGAATACTTAAAACTGGACTGTATTCACATTGGAATTTGAGCTTATTTGGCAAGTCCAGTTTCTATATGAAGCCAGGAATGCCATTAATAAGCATCCTTTCTTGGTTTCCCCTGTCATTTGAGGGACGTTGTAGCTCTCTGGTCATATTCAGGAACACCTCTGTCTTGAGATAGCTGGGCCATTGACCATCTACTTCCTACCTGATCCTGAAGCTGTGCATTATTTCACCTATGTCTCCCTTCGATTTCACTGCGGGAAACCTCATCTTATATTTACTAGACCTGCCTACGCACAAAATGCAGTGATGCAGCAAATCTCCTCCATGGCAAAACCTGGTTAAATTTTTTCCTGCATGAGGCTGAAACTAACTTCCCTCACTCCTCTGTAGAATATAGTTGAACAAAAACTTTTGAGTTTCCAGTTCATAGAAAAATTCCTTCTTTTTAAAATTTCTATCAGAGCAAAGCCTAAAAAAAAAACCTGAAAAATATCTACCAACTGGAATTCCAAACTGGTGTTACTTCACAAATACTGACAAATGATATTTTCAGAAAAATGCAGGCCTCTGGAGTTCTTCAAATAGTCAGTTAACAAATAGTCAAAAAAGTTAATATTCTTTTCCTACTATCTGTAGACTGTTCTCTATATTTTTTTCCAGTGATAAATTGGAAAACATTTATTCCAAATCACAGGAAATTTAAAAGGAAGCTAGAAGACATCCTTTTTGAAGTGCTTTCTTCTCATGAAAATGGAGTTGTGAAGTCAAAGGAGGAAAAGAAATAAAATGGTGGTATATGTTGATCAAATGACTTTTTCACCAAAATGGAAATCCTAAAGAAGAGTTCAGAATTTCAAAATATGTTCAAATTTTGAAGGTTTTTTTTTTAAAGTTTTAAAATTTGACTTTTTTTTGTTCTGGCTATAAAACTTTTGCTATTGTAAATAAGGTTAATAATAACTGAAAAATTTCAATTGGTTCAGTGGAAACTTTTAATATAACCCAAAGACTTTTGCCCAACTAAGTGAACTGTTTCCATTTTACTCAACAAACATGGGAAAATTCTTTACTTTGACAATGATAATAAAATCTTAGTACTGTATTTATTGGGTTTATCTTCAAGGTTAAAAGTTAAACTACAAAGTTATTGTAATGAAGGTACTCTTATTTACAAGCACTAAAAGAAATGTGATTTTGGACAAATGGACACTACTTAAAGTAAATACTGAAGTGACCAGTATCATATGATAAATGATGATCTAGGAAGATTTAATAAGTGATCTAAGAATTTGGGAACATCATTGCTTAAGTATTTTATCCCATTCAAATCTCTCGATTCTAAAGAAAATGTTGAAAACGAAGAGAAATTCTTTAAGATATTCTAAGGAATATAATGCTCAGCAATGAATAATAATACAACTTACCTTCCTATTAAAGAGTAACTTTGCCTCACATTACTGTCTGCTTAGCTTTTCACCAGTACGATCAAAGTAATGAGAGGGATATATGGATTTATTCTAAATATTTCTAAATTAAGATGACAGTTTCAGATTTTTATTTGTGGTTTTGTTTGGGGTTTTTGTAATATGCAAAGGTACAAAATATATCAATCTCTTAGGAAATATTTCTGCTGATTTCAATAAGACTTTTGACTAAGTGAAGATTGCAAGATTAGCTCCTTGTTTTTACATTCCAACAACATGAATATGCTTTGCAAGTATGGCTTCTATACAGGCACGGTTCTTAATAGGCTGTAAAATCCAGAATACTTTGTAGTAGTTCACTACATTGCAGAATGCCAACTATTCATATTTCTCCAATTAAATACATTAGTAGTATGCTCTTAAACAGAAACAGGAATCTCTGACTGAAATAAGGAAGACCCTTATAAAGCTAAATGTTACACTTCCAATTATAACACTTGGGAAACAGTGATAGGAAAAAATGCTGGCTGTTACATACCAGAAGAAACAAGTCAAAACTGGCTTTCTTGGAGGTTTTCTTTTTTTCCTTATCACGGCTCTACACAGTGGCACCTTCTGACCTCCCATGTTGAAGATGTTCAGGTTATTCAGCTGTTAGAATAAACTCCAGCAGCAAGTATGAAATGAATTTCCTATTGAAAACATGTTGATAAAATGTTGGCAGGTAGAAGTAATGGCAGTAGTGGCACACGATGGAGAGAAAATGACTTTGAAAATACCCAATCTAATGTTCACATTTGGAATTAAACAAGTAGTTGCCTGAAGCTTCCCCTGTAATCAGGAAACTGCCTATCTTGCAAATTGTATTAGGAGATGGATTCCTCAAGCCAAATAAATAACCTGCAGTGCATATGAAGTACAGATAGCATGTTTCCAAAACTGCTTATTTGGGATACAAGCATGATTATAACCAAATTCTGCTGTTGAATAGCTCCGTTAGCTCTGCTAATGTCAGGTTGTCTGTAGCTTGTATTTAGTTCTTAAAAATTAGTATAGCACTGAAAAATAAAAACTGAAATGATGACATTAGCATAGCAAAAGTAAAGCACCAAATAGGTAGCATATCACTGAGTCAATGATTTGTTGTACTCTAAGTTAGGATTTAGACTGCTTAGCTCAGTACCCCACCTACTCGAGAAAAAAAATCAAATGTATGATGCCGGTACATAGAAACTACATGCTATATACTCATGTAGAACATGTTCAAGTGGCAGAAGAGTTTCCTATGAAATGTGTATATTTCTAGTTCCAAGGGGACTGGGTGAATCTCTAAAAATTCTTCCTGAAGCTACCATTAACGTGAGTCTCTTTCAAAGCTTTAGAAGACAACTATCCTAAAGATAATAATATAGCTTTCTAGATAATCTACAAAGTTAGTTGTACTGTATGAATCCTCTTTTTCTAATGGCTTTATGTAGGCTCCAAAGTGAGAGGATGTGGTGAATCATGCAGTAAGTCAAGGAATTATTAGAGTATGGTAGTGACTCAAAAAAGATCAGATGGTACATATTTCTCTTGAAGGCAGAGGACACTAGTGGAGAGGAATAGTACAAAACAAAGGAGTAGAGTTCAGAGGAGCCATTCCTTTTCAAGTCTTCTCACTCTTCACCTCATAGTTCCTTTTAATCCTTCATGGATGCTTCTATTTTCTGTGATTTCATGTCACAGTCAAACAACAGTGAGCTAGAGAATGCAATTTAGAAGGATGGCATGCTATAGCAAAAAAAGATGTGGCAGGGGAGCTGCAAATGAGAAGTATTGGTCTCTCTTCACTCAGTGTTGACTTCTGAAGATTTGTAGGAAGAAAGAGTAGCCCTCAAGACCTGGAAAGATCTGCAGGCATATTTTTAGAGAGAGACAAAACCTTCTCTCCCATTGACAAGCTTCCCTGAACTGGATTTATTTTCTGATGTCTTAACTTTGTAAGCAAGAGGCTGAAGTAAATTTTCAAGCTCACTGAAGACAACAATGTACTGTGATGTTCCAGTTTCAAAAGTTGGTATGCTACTGTTTTCATCAGTCTTTAGCCATCATTGCTAGTCAGTTGTGGGATTTTCAATGTTAGTCTGTACCTGCTCTGTTCTCCAATCATTTGCTACAGAGGAGGAATAGGAATTAGTCTTGGTGAATATTTCTATTTCTCTGGTGTCATGACTCAGTAAGTTCTTTATTAATCTCTAGAACTTTTATAGAGAAATCCTGTCTTGGTTTTAGAATTTGAACAGTTAAAAATTAATATTTTGTGGTGATTTTCATGTATGGGACAAACCGAACAGGGAATGTGGTTGGATGCATTGAGCTGTTGGATGTGAGACTAACAAAATATATCTCAGAATACTTACAAATTGCTGAATAAACTGCTCTACATTGTGCACTGCCAAATAGAACTTTCCCCTTCCTGCTTTTTTATGATATTCCACTAAAAATGGAGTCATATTGTACTTTTTTTTTTTACTTTGAGCACTATTTGTGAAGCCTTAAGGAACATCTGTACACTTAATTTAAATGATTCTTAGATTTTGCAGCACCCTGTCTCTTCAACATACAGTTCTCAAGACCCGACTGCAAATGGCATCCACATTTTCACTCCTTCAGGGTATTTTTTTAATAAATGACTGAAACGTCTTTTCTTTTCATTATCAATACAAATTAAAAGCCAAGCATATTTGGGGATTAGTTGCTTTAGCAGTTATGACAGTTTTATAAAACAGCAAGTCAAAACTGTGGAGCTTCACATGTGGAATATGATTATCTTAGGCTGTGCTTGCATTAACAAGTAATTCAGTGTGATAGGAATAGATCAGGAGAGCAAAAAAATTGGTGCTGAGGACCCTACATCTACATTACACAGTTTTTGCTGCACCTGCTTTGTCCTTGTCCAACCAGAGGCTCTAAGACTAAGACACAGGCTTAGCCTGGGAAGATACTGCATGAGATACATGCAACGGCTCAATGCCCAGATGGAGATTGGTGACGAGTGGTGTCCCGCAGGGGTCCGTACTGGGACCAGTCCTGTTTAATATCTTCATCAATGACAAAGACAGGGGGATCGAGTGCACCCTCAGCAAGTTTGCAGATGACACCAAGCTGAGTGGTGTGGTTGACACGCTTGAGGGATGGGGATACCATCCAGAGGGACCTGGACAAGCTCAAGAAGTGGGCCTGTGTGAACCTCATGAGGTTTAACAAGGCCAAGTGCAAGGTCCTGCACCTGGGTCGGGGCAACCCCC
>NW_008794542.1:2410862-2414956 GCF_000699145.1 Aptenodytes forsteri | reverse complement strand
CGGGGCTCTGAGCAACCTGATCTAGTTGAAGATGTCCCTGCCCACGGCAGGGGGGTTGGACTAGATGACCTTTAGAGGTCCCTTCCAACCCAAAATATTCTATGATTCTATGATTCTAGATCCCAGTGTTTCCCCGAGGTTTTCAGGTTGCCATGAGCTGGTGTCATGACTTCATCATAATCAGATAAAATTCTGAGAGCCTTACCTATGTTCAAGAAAACACTAGCACTGACGAGAACCTAACAATCCTAACATGCCTCTCCATGGAGAGAAACAGCCACTTTCAGAAAGAAATTCATCCCACTGTGAAACTGCCAGAGAGATACAGACTAGAGTGTATGTCTTGCTGTATAAACTATGTAAGTTCAATCAGCTAGCCTAGTTATCTAATACCTAGAAAGTCAAATTTAGGAAGGAAATATCCAAATGGCTCCTCCTTCATTACTAAATCATTTTTATGTTTTAATTAGTGTTAAATCAGTTGTAAAATAATAGAGACAATGTCCATTCAATACTGGTGAACAGTATTTTTTCAAAAAAAATTAATTTTCTTTAGAAAAAAATTACAAAATTTGGAATGTTCAATCTGGTGTACAAAGGGGGAGAAGGAGGCATAATAATTCAAGGGGAAAAGAGAAAACACACCGGCAAAGAAATGTTCAGAAAACTGGGGAAAAATCAAAAAGAAATTGTGTGAACACAAAATGGTTCATTCAAACTCACACACAATCTATTTTCTTAAGCTTGTACAAACTTTTAGCTCATTTTATTTTTTTCTTTTTAGTCTAGGCAATTAAACATACTTAATTAAATCTGTTTTACATTTTTCCATTTTCATTACATGTTATTTTTTAAAAGTTTTTGTTGCATAAGATTTGAATATTCTTTAAGTATTTCCCTGATTTTTTTTTCTTGACAACATTATTCATTTTGCTTGACTAAATTTTCAGATAATATAATCTCTGTAAAACTTACCTTTATTATTTATCAGAAAAAATTGTCCCACTTCTTTCAAAACATCAATTGTAAAGCATATGTACCCATATGGAGAGAATTTGTCTAGTTGTTATAGAGAAAATTTTATCTTCTGTCTTTTTTGGTGAAAGTAGTGCTAGAGAGGTGTTCAGGCTCATTCTAACCTTAAAAAAATCTGTACTTTGGTGACAAAGAAAATGAATTGTATACCATACACATTTGAGACCTGTTATTTTCACTAATCACATGTGATAAAAGCATTCATTACAGACTAGAAACTTATTCCGACAGTTTGCCGTGGTTGAGTTCATGTTGAGTGTTGAGACACTGACAACAAACAGAAAGAAAACAAATACAGCTGGCTCTTTTCCAGTAGATGGCATTCATCAAAATAGTATATTTCCAAGACATTATTATTTCTCCTCAATCTGCAAGTTCAAGGTAGCATCTTAACACAAGACAGAGTCAAAAAGATACTTCTCTTAGCTGGCAGAACTGTTCATTTCCCACCTCTGCAATAAATCTAATCTATTTTAAGAGCACTTCTCCCTCAACTTTCAGGTCAGACTTAATTTTCAGCTGTCATCCATGGGTTACTAGAAATATGCGAAACTACCTGAACTTATGAGTTAAACAGCTTTTCTAAGGAAACATGCTTTTGTCAGCCAGACAAATGTTTCTCTCATATATTTTTGCAGATTACAGCACAGTGTTTTGATAATAAGTATGGGTTAGACCTTTGGCGAGTGTAAATCAGAAGAACCCTTCCAAGTCCTAGCTAGTTCTAGTCCCAGCTAAGGGAGTGATTTACATTGTCTTGGGACTTTTTCAGTCTGTGTATTTTCTTGTTCCCTTTCAGGTAATATTCAAAGTAACACTTCTTGGTTTTTTTAATACTGTTACTGTAATGAAATCATAAGCTGGAAAATTCTAGTGAATTAGGCAGAAATAATCTGAAAGGTTTCGGAATAATCAGAAGTGTCTGCAAGCATAACATTTTTTGAAGGAAAATGGGAATCTTCAAAATTATGGAAATGATAATGTTTTAAAGAACACCTACAGAAGCTGTGCTACCCCAAAACATTTAACTGCTTGAAAAGCAGTAACTTGTGCCCACATCCATACCAGTACAGCACTCCAGCCAACTTCATGTTGTGGGTGTGGCTCTGCTCCTAAACAGGACTAGTCAAGGACTGATACTTGTATTAACACCTTTAGTCTACTGCAAGTGCTGGAATAAATACATAAGTAGTGGGCATGACACTGAAGGAAGATTTTTGAGAATAGCTCTGAATATTTTTTAAAAATATCTGATAAATTTTAAAACCACTTACAAGTGCAATCTTCTTTTCTCAAGGCCAATCTAACCCTATTTTGATTCAGCCTATACTGTACGATGGAGACTAAGATTGCTGCTACTGGCTACTGTTTACATGCTGCCGCTGGCTACTGCCATGCCTACTTTAGAAACAAGAGAGTCACCTCAGCTGGTGACATGTTTTGTCCAAGCCAATCAAGCCTTGCTGTGAGGCACAGTCTTGCACTAATATAGCTCTTATGCTTTTTAACCCTACTTGCTAGAGGTGTTGTGCCACATGGAACAGTTGTGTTTGGAGTGTATATTGGCTAAAACCAGCACAAATTCATGGATCTCTGACCTCCAATCTGCTATATGAAAAATATTCCTGTAGGTTCATGTTGTAAAATTATTTTCCCTCATTAATCTTTGTATCTCTTTCAATTCTTTTCTATTTCTTGAACTTTAATGGTGAAGGTCTTAGAAGATATTCCACAAGGAATTTGTACAGAGATATTCATCCTTTCCTTTTGTTTCCTAGAAACATTAATCTTGATGTATCCAAGGACCATATTTACATTCTCTGAAGCTGCATTACATTGATGGCTCCTCATGATATGGTGGTTGTTACTGGATTTTTCTCTTTCTAGCTGAAGAGCTACAAGAATATAGCAAGCATTCACATTAAGCCTGAAGCTGGGATTCATTGGGATCTAGTCTGAGCAGACATCTAGTTTTCCTCCAAAAGCAATGTAGTGAGAAAGGCACCTCTAAAAGCCAGTACAACCTATCTATCTCAGATAACTATTTTAGCATAGGATAAGTGTCCTTGTAGAGGCATTTCTCTATGATTATTTGAAGGAGCCCAGGTGAACAGCTTAAAGTAGGCCTCTAAGTTTTAGACAGTTAATGATGAGTAAGATGAAAAGGCCAAATTCTGTGACCTTTTATTTTGTACAATTAAATCTTATTCCAATTCTATTACTCTAGTCCTCAAGGTCTCTTAACTCTGCACAATATTCAAATGCGGCTTTGTATTTATAGTTCCTTTCACCTTTATGCCATCAGCAAATTTCATTAAAACATTTTTGCTTTTTGTGCCAGGGTCATAAATGAATATATTAAATGACATCAATTCTGAACCAAGCTTTGAGAAATTCCACTAGTAACCTACTTACAGCCCAACACTTTCCCTTTCAGCATAAGATATTTTTCTATTCTCTTTAGCCAAGGTCTTACACCGTGTAAAAAACTTGTGTTACTTTGCATCTTTCCAGGATAGAAATAACAGAAATTTATAGACATACAACATTAGATGCTGGAACACCTGATTTCTGCAAATTAGTAGAAGGATAATTAAGTTATCTGGTCACAGAATTCAGGAGTGCAATTCAGTTGTCTACACATGGGCATCTAGTGCCCTGACCTTCAGCTGCCGCTTTAGTGGGTCTCCTGTAGTTTCTGTGCCATATTTGCTGTCTCCATATGGACATACAGGGTACCTTAGGATATGTCAGATGACACCAGAGACCATGTCCTGGTTTCGTCAGGGATAGAGTTAATTTCCTTCCTAGTAGCTGGTACAGTGTTTTGGATTTAGGATGAGAACAAAGTTGATAACGCACCCATGTTTTAGTTGTTGCTAGGTAATGCTTACACTAGCCAAGGACTTTTCAGCTTCCCATGCTCTGCCGACTGAGCTAGGCTGGAGGTGCACAAGAAGCTGGGAGGGGGCACAGCCAAACTGGCCAAAGGGACATTCCATACCATGTGACGTCATGCTCAGTACATAAACTGGGGAAAGCTGGCCGGGGGGGCCACT
>NW_008794542.1:2377545-2403013 GCF_000699145.1 Aptenodytes forsteri | reverse complement strand
CACAGCTGACCCAAACTGGCCAAAGGGATATTCCATACCATACGACATCATGCTTAGCATATGCTGGGGGGAGTGAGCGAGCGGCTGCGTGGTGCTTAGTTGCCGACTGAAATTAAACCACGACACTCTACCTTCATGATTTGTTTTCCAGTTCCTGCTGATGCAGTAGGGGTGGTAAAAAAATTACCTCAAATTATTATTAATTATAGCTCAGATATACACATTCAGCCAGTTTGGGGAGGTGTTGGAGAAAACATGCTGTCATTCATTTTTCTTTGTGAGTTTTATAAAGATTCAAGCTCTGGATCTTCTTTCTTTTAGTTTCGCTCAAGTTTTTATCAGTTTTGTGTCCCTACCATGTACTGCACCAGGATCAATAGACAATTTGGAAAGTCTTTTGTAGTTTATTCATTGAGTATTTCATGCATACTGAAGGCATATTATATACAGGAGAGGAAAGCCTGTATCACTATTGATCCATAATTTGTAACGATGTCCAGCCTATTAGGAAATCAAATAACACAGAATTTGTGAAACAGGGTTCATCACAGAAGAAATAGTGCAAAAATGAAATCCTAATGAAGCATAAATCCAAACGTGCATGGTGTGAATTATTAAGAAAAATTCAGTTTTTTACATGTATAAACACAAATCCAAAATACATTTTATCTCCCTCCAGCTTAGGAAGAGATTTCCTATTTTGATCATGGATTAAACTGGTTCAAAATATTTAGTTATATGTCCAAAAAGGTTGCTTGCAACATCCATGGTTAGGCCCACTATCCAGGGAGTATTTTGTACTTGAAAATGAAGGGACATCCAGTGATAAAAGAATTAAGATTATCTGTAGAATATCTAAGTTTAATTCTTGTCTTTATCACAGACTTTTTGTGCAACTTGGAGAAATGCAATTGTTCTGTGCTACAATACCTCATCTCTAGTCTTCAGAAGAAAGAACGTGTCTGCCTTGCCTGTAAAGGCTTTGAAGCAGAGACTGTCTCCTTGAATGTGTTTTCTAGTCTAAAGTACAATGGAACCTCTGATTTGTGTTAGGGCCTTTCAGTGTTACTGTGGTATGAATAAATAATAATTAGTAACAGATGTTTTGCCTGCTTTCTTTATAAAGGATAAGTGCATGAAAGAAAGCTAACTTTTCCCTGTAAGATGAAAAGAACTTCAAAGGTCAAATTTTAGCTATTATTCTAATGAAAAATGAGATGCTTCTAAAGCTGTTGATAAACAGTATTGTTTCATAAACTTCTCCTATTTCCTTTAAGCTGCATTAGAGTTCTTACTGTGATTTTAAAGTTCCAGCATACCAAAATATTAAAAGCCCCCACAGCTTACATTTTTTTCCCTTTAGCTGTACTGTGAAGATGGCATCAAAACCTTCCCCAGAGACTGCAACCACACTTATTGTTATAATAAATAAAAAAAGAGGAAGGTTTATGAAAATGTCAGTGAGATACTTATGCTGTGAGAAATATTAACTAGTATCTATCAAACATCACCTTTGTCAACAACAGTGTTTTGCAGAAAGTCAGTCAAATTAAGGCACATTGCATTTATTTTTATGTTGGCAATGCTCTAATACGTAGACCTCACTTTTTAAAAAAAAGAATGAACCTAGTCTGAACTAATTCCAACAGTCTCACCATGTCTAAAGACTTCTTCCTTCCTGTAGATGAAATCAAGAATAGAAAAAAACAAAATTATTAGGACAGTATTTTATTTACAGTTCAGTGAATTGAAGGAAGGAGACTTCTGTCTCCAGTGATATCACCTCTTGCCTTATCAAGTTTTTTTCTCTTGAAATTCTCAGCTCATCAAGAGAAATAAAAGGCGAAGGATTAAAATAAATGTATGTTCAGATACTTTCTAAACTGCTTTATTATAAACATGTTTTAGAGTTAGAAATAAAATGTAATGCATTTAACAATGAAATAGGAATGAATCTCAAGAAGATTTTAGAATAATTCATAAAGTAATTCTGATGGTTTGAGGTACACAGACACTTGAGAATTGTCAGTGAACTGCTTTAACATTTAACTGATGCTTATATCCTCATTTGCTGTACAGCATAGTGCCTCATATCAATAGTAGCTTTGGAAATGAATGACAGGAGGATTTACAATATCCTTCCCTAGGCCAGCAAGCATACAGGAAGGAGGAAGTTGAATATATACAGCAGCCAAATTTATACTGAGTTAGAATTATTCCCTGAATTTCTACCGCAGTTCTGTGATATCCCAGGATCCTTAACAGGAGAAGTAAAGCATTTGGCTATTTCCATGGATATTAAGGGAAAGGCAAATTAGAAATAAAGATTAAAAACAACAACAGCGTATTAGATGAATTGGCTCTGACCCCTCCTATCATCCTTCTTATCATTAAAGTCTTCTTATTTTGTCTTTTGGCTCCTTGCTTTCAGCATTCTGGCTGCTTCTCTGCATGTACCTTGTTATATATTTTAAAACCTTTAACGTTTCTGCTAAATTAGTGAGTGTAGGATGTCTCTACCTCACATCTTTCCACATGCACACACTTTCCCCAACACTCCTTTATATTTCCACCATTCCTATTAATGGTAATTGCTTGTTCACTTTTCCTTCCTTAAACCTGAATGCTTGCTGCAAGAAGCATGTTTTAAGTGTCAGCACATTTCCTTGACTCAGCCTCATTTTCTCATGCTGTTTGCCTTATATGAGCATCAGTTCTGCTTATATGAGAATTGTTGCATCTAATGCTCTAAAGCTCTCTTAGCCTGTAGACAAATCTCACCATTAACAACTGAGGCAAAGAAGTCATGGAGTACCTCAGCCTTTTCCATGTCCTTTGTCACCAGGTCTCCTACACCATGCAGAAGTGGGGGTCCTACCCCATCTTCTCTTTGCTGCTGATGTACTTGTAGAAGCCCTTGTTGTTACTCTTCACATCACTCTCCAAATTCAGCTCCAGGTGGGTTTTGGCTCTCCTGACCACATCCCTGCATGGTCCCTGCATGACCAAGCAGTCAGTGTTCCTATATTCCTCCTGGGTGACCTGAACTTTCTTTCACCTCTTGTATGTTCCTTTTTGATGTCTGAGTTTAGGCAGAAGCTCCTTGCTAATCTGAGCAGGCCTCCTGCCACCTTTGCTTGATTTTCTGCACTTTGGGATTGACTGCTCTTGAGCTTGGAAGAGTTGATCCACGAAAATCAAACAGCGCTCCTGGACCCCTCTTTTCTCCAGGACTGTTTCCCACGGTATTCTTTCAAGCAGATCCCTGAACTGTCAAACGTTATCTCCCCTGCCTGGAGAAGGATATATTCTGTAGCTACTCCTGTAGGCTAGTCTCATCTACTCTGTTTTATCAAGTCTATATTTAAACTAATAAATACTGTTCATCTTTTATACCACTGCTGCTGATAATATTTTAATTAAGTCTTCATCTTAAAGAATATAAACCCTAAAAATTCTCAAAATCTCACTACATCAACTTTCTGCTCTGTAAAATAATTGAAAACAGTATTTATTATTTATTTTTCCATGCCATAAAGAGGCACTGATTGAGATGAGATTGAAGCTGTGTTATGTTGGGCATGGTATAAGCACACGTTAAAAGAGAACTTGCAGTCTAAACCTTAGAAAGTTCATAATCTAAACCAACAAGACAGTTAGAAGTCAGGAGAGCAAGAATAGTTGAAGTGTCTTGTCTGCATTCATGCAAGATGACAGCAGCTTACATTTAGATTAGAATCCAGCTTTCCAGATTGCCAAGTTCTCTCTGTATTCAGTAAATCATGTTTCCCCTGTTAGGTATTTTTTTTGCTAATATTTTTCCTGTTGACTTCTAAATGCCACAAGTGCCAACATTTATAGTTTCTGTTGTTTTCTATTGCTTCCTATTTGTCCTATTTCTTAGTAGAACTCACTGCCAACAAAGTCTTTAGACATTCTTTTTTGTGGTTTTTTACTTTCTTAAACTGATTCTATAGTGTTTCATTATATCCTCTTTGATCATTCTATATAATTCTTCCTCATCTTTTGTATCATCTCATACTCTAGTTGGTGCCTCCTTACACTGCTCAGACAAGTGAAGCATAAATAATATTTTTAAAATTAATTCTGTGTTTGGTGTCATCTACATATTCCATGATTTGTGAAACAGCTTTTCTTTAGGATACAAGAACTATTTTAAATTTGGGGTTTATAAATTCATAACAACAGTTGAATTGGCTGTGGTTTTTTTAATGAAAGTTATGAAGACCTCCTGTCTCATTAGCTGATCTAACCTTCGTTGAAGTGTCCTCATGTTTTCTTCCAAATTTTAAGGCTTCTTCCTACTTCCCTCTGAGCTGCCAAAGTGACTGTAAGCAACCCATTATGTATACTATAGTGACAGATTCAAAAACCTATTGAGCTGTAAAAAAATACACATTGAAAGATAGTTCCTGCTTCAAAACCCTCCTTGTTATTTGTTCTCCAATGTCGTGGTACTAGCAGTAAAACCCATCATCACTTCTTATCACATTTTCTGTCCCCACACCAAGGAGGCAGTGTAACATCCTGGTACTTTGATAAAGGGGTTGGTTGCTTACTATGATACTATGACAGATTGTGTCCCTTTCTTCATGTGGGTGTGCTTCTCAGTTGCTGGCTCCATTGCTCTTTGTCCACAGCCATGGATAATCAAGTTGTAACAATCTCCAATCTAGCTTTTCTCATTACTACACTTTTCTATCTTTAGCTGTATTTAGAAGACATACATGTTCTGTGGTGTCTCATGACATCTACTTTTAGGGTCCTCAAATTTCAGTCTTGGTTTCTATCAATAATTTAATATGCTGTTATCTTCTCAAGAAAAGAAACACATTTCTGCAGTACAAGTGTATAGCTCTCCTGGCTATACACAATAAGATAGGTATTTTCACAATAATCAGATTAGACTGTCTTGCTCTTCTGTCCACATAATGTTTTTACCTTGCAGAGTAGTTCACTGTTTTCTGGCAAAAGTTACCTAAATCTTGATTTGTGTGAAATTTCTTGATGAAATGTGTTTCCTGAGCCTGTTTTCTAGCCTTGCTAACATCAGAGCATCCTTTTACTGTCACTTCATTATCCTCATCTTTTCCCTCAACAGAATTTAAAAACAAAAATGTGGCTTCAACTCAACTCTAAGAACTAGCAGTGCTTATCTTCATATGGTGACAGCAGTATAATTTACTGATTATATATTACTGCATTTAGTTAGTACTTAGAAATTCAGTTTTGTGGATCTGTTATATCTTGATATGCAATTGTAAATATATGACAATAAAATTGTTCTGTTGCCAAGGGCCTTTATTCAGTAACACTGTACTAAGCTTGCCATTTCATTTTTTCCCTAATGATTTATGTCACCTTTCATAACAAAAAGTTAGTTATTTTTGTTTATTTTTGATAGAAATCACATCTGAAGCTGACCTATTTCACATTGTTAGGCATCCTTTCTCATTTTTTGGCGAAGGTAGTGCACATGAACATAACAAAGTGTATTTAGTATTAGCCTGACATACTGACTGTGCCATAAAACTAAATAATGCAGTTTGAGTAGATTGTTATATTCACAGATCTGTTAGAGATATTGTATACATAACTGGGGGAAAGGGAAGGATAAATAAAGTTGTGAGGCATCTTTTATTGACTGACTATGAAATAGTGCATTCCAGGATGACTACAGTAAAATTTGCAAAGCTGAAGTAAAACGTATCACTATGTTATTGATTTAGACATTTAAGTTTTTAATTTTATTAGTCGGACAGAGTATATTTTTCAAGTGATAATGAAAATTGGCTCTGTACCATTTCGATCCTAGTTACAATTATTACCACAACAATGCATTGCTGTTGCACTACTCACAACTTTAACTATTCCTTTCCATGAAGATAAATTTATTTGAAATCTCTGCCTTCAGTAATAAGAAAAAATATTTTAAAACTGTGTAATGGTTTATTTTTAATAATGCTTTATTTTTTCAAGTAAAAGAGTATTCCATTTTTCGTGATGGGAATCCAGTCAAATTTATTCTAGCATTTTCAGATTAGGTTACTGCAAATGTTGTGCCAAGAGCTGAAGGTAAAAGCCACGACATGCTAGTGAATAGACCATAGGCAAAAAAGGGTAAACTAAAGAGTCTTTCCTGGCTTTCTGTCCAGCCTTATCTAAAAGTGAAGCTAAACTTTAAAGTTATCATTACCCTCTGACCATGCTAGATCTGTTAGAATTCAATGTGAAAATGCTCTTTGATGAGAGTCTTATAATTGTCTTTTTAAAGCAGTGAAGAAAATTGTCTTTTTAGAGCAGTGAAGAAAATGTTGAAGAAAAAAAAAAAAGGATTATTCCACAAACCACATCTAGGCGCTGGACTAAGACCTGACAATCTAAGTTTTATTCCTGTCTCTGACTGGCTGACTGTGCTTAGTAAGTCATATAACCATTTTAATTATCAGCTATTATCTATTTTATGTACTTAAAGTGAAAAATAATTGGATCAGGGACTGTTTTGTAATGTGTTTGCTCAATGCCTTTGAAATAGAATCCCAGCTTTAATTGAGGCTTCTCTCCCCTACTCCAAAGCAATAATCACAAGAGCTTTCTATGAAGAAGTTTGTGTTGTATTTCACAGATGAAAACTAAAGCAGCATTCATACTTTTTAAAATCTCTTCTAATAGTTACACAGATTTAACTGAAAGTTTGCTATTGACTGAGGCACCTTGGTGACATAGGTGACCAACAGCTTCAGGTAACCTACAATTCCTTCTTGCTGTTTCCTATGAGATGAATAGAGAAACCTAGCTCAGCCTAGTGAGTGACAGTGAATGTTTAATTTCTGAGGGAAAGAAAAATTATATAATCCTTATTTCCTTAGATGTGGAGGGAAGATTCTAATTAATACAATTCTTGAAGGTATAATTGTAGAATGGATGTGTGTGCACTTTAGATGTTTCCCATGTTGGTTAGTTATTTCACTTTTTTTGTTATTTGTACTTGCTGAATTGTTTAAAACAGAATGATCAGCAAACATAACTGAACAAATTGCACTTCCCTCAGCTGAACTGTATGTAAGACCCCAGAGACAAACCAAACAAACCTAACATGGTCCCACTGGAACCTAGAAATTCAGTTGGCCTTTTTAAGACTGTCTTCTCTGGGGAACAAATCCCTGCAGCTGCTTTTAAAAGTTGAGGGTTAAAAGCATTTTTGTTGCTGAGAATGCACATTGGAGCATATGTAATGCTTTAATGTGCATTTTAAAGTGAAAATACAATACAGCTTTTCAGAACCTTTGGAAAGAATCACAGACTTGCTTCTGAGGTTGAATGAATTCAGAAGGGTACTTTCAGGCAGAGCTGATTGACACTCTGAATTTCCCTTCTGGAAGAAATTTTGATATTTCAAGAGAGTTTTCATTTTGAATGAGAAGGAATATAAGAACTTCTTCCATTTTCCCTTCACTGGAAAAATAACTGTGGAAAAATGGAAATGCTTTGTTCTGGTTTTGTGGTTTTTTGTTGTTTTTTTCCTAAAGAAATTTGTCAATTTCTACACTTAAAAGACTATTCCTTGGGTTGTTGCTAGCTATTAGAAGAACCCAAGGAATTCCCAGAACCCAAAGGAATCAATTATCATTGAGAAAAGAGTCTGAAAAATGAAGAATTAGAAATGGATGATAAAGTTTTGATTTTGCATGATGTTACAGTGAAAAGAAAAAAAATCAAAATCATGTTATCAGCACATTTCATGACATTAAACCTTTTGGAAAAAGGGTGATGGAGTTCTGGGAGGCTATGGAGAGCAGGTAAGCGATCTCTCTTCAGTGATGCATTTTCCCCACTCTACAATTGATCTTGCCCCACTGAATGCCTAAAGGCAATTTTTGATTGATTTCACTCCACAGGGAAGATTTCAGTAGAATGTGCTGCTGGAAGCTCTGGGGCTGCCTTTTTATCACCCATCGTGGAACTCACATGCATGAACATCCTATACAAACCAACTTGTCTCCCTCAGCCACTCCTTCTTGGACCCCACTGTCCCTCCAGTGAAGCTGCATGTATACAAGCTCTTTTTATCTTTGATATTTTGCTGTAGACAGCTAGGAAAGCTGCTGAATGAGATGGCAGTGAATGCAAAAGGGAGCTCTTTTCATACCTACTCTGTAACACTCCTGCAACACAGCTCCAGATTGCTATAGACCTGGAATGGAGAAGTGGGAAGGGTGGAGGCAGAGTCTCAAGAGGTTTGGGCCACTAGGGTAGGAGTGAAGTAGATAAAAGACTAAGGCTGCAGATACAGTGATATCAAAATGGAATTAGTACTGAAGAATGTTAGTATCTGTTGCCTGGAAAACCGTGATGCTACTATGGTACTGATGTGTTGCCCATCACTATTTAGGATCAGTGAAGATCTTTCCCATTCTTTCCTGTACCATGGCTCGTCTTCAGCAAGCAACACTTGTGATGAACAGTGCTAGGGAGCAGCTTAATTCTGAAAAGACTCTTCTGTGAAAGTGGAGCTGCACTCAGAAGAACCTAGGCATCCTATTTCCTGGCACGCGCTTTAATGAGTGAGCAGTGGTGAAAAATAGAGGTTGGTTGTCCTCCTTTACTTGATGTGTATCTTAAAAAAGGGGCTAGAAATTTTTAATCCCATATGGATCAACTATGTGTCCTGAGTCAAGTGCCCATCCAGACACTTGAACCTTATGTTTCTTATTTTCTTTCTCTAGACAGCCCCTCACTAAGCATGGGAAAGTGATGAATTATCCCACGGAGGCACTTATATCCCTTTTGTGAGATTACTGAAGAGACCTTCATTTAGGTTCTCTTGTATATCCCTCTTGAATAGTACCTGTCTTTGCATACTGTAGTTTTATTTCACAGGTGCTCTGAAACGTTTTACCTAATTTGTATTCCTACCACAGCTGGCCTGAATATAGATCAACAACCTGAAACACCCCATTCAATTCTGTAAAGTAGCAGTATTCTAGGAAAAATTTTAAATAATATATTTTGGAACATATGAGAGCTTTGAATTCAGTTCTAACACAAAATGGGGAATATGAACATTATAAGTCTATTTTTGAAGTAGTAATCATAGTTAATGATGCAAATCATAACTCATTTTCACCAAAATGGTGGGGGTAATCATAGTAGGTATAATGTATCACTCCTTAGAGAGTGAAGTAATACTGAACACAGTGATATATTCACTTAGCCATATTGTTTATATTGGAGGCATATCAAAATTCCAATATATTTCAGGTGGGATTTTGATGATCGTTGTCCACAATAACCTGTTAACTTTAGCTGTCAGAAAAATAGGCATCAGATCTAACCAAATAGTTATGCTCCCTGCATAGTCAATGGTTGTAGAAAGCCATCTGCTGAACCTACAGACTCTTCCCCCAGTCCTTTGGAGTGGCTGTAGGGAGCCTATACAGTGAATGTAGGTGTCTGTCTAACTTATACATGTTAAATATTAGGTAAAACCATTGCAGCTCTATGCTGTGATGATATAGACTGTCTCCTTTTCCATTTCTTGTGTATCTTATATACCAATGTCCCTGGGATTCAGAATTTTGCAACTCAACCATGTGCTATAAAGTGAAGGGTTTTCCTTCCAGTTAGTAATAAATACATTGCCCCTAAATTGTAAATTACTTTCATATTAAGTAATATGATAATAAATAACATATAATCATTATGATATTATAATAATACTGGCTCCAGCATGGGCTCATCTGCAGGCCACAGTCCCTCTTGGGAAGTACCTGCTCTGATGTAGGACCTCTGTGGGCTGTAGTCGCTTCAAGTGGTGTACCTGCTCTGGCATGGGTCCTTCGTGAGCTTCAGTCCCTTTGGGGGAGGGGTGCGTGTGCTTGCTCCGCCATGGAGCACCTCCTCCTCCTTTGACCTTGATGTTCCTCCTCTTGTTTCTCACTCTTTGTTCCCTCCTCCTTTCTCTCATTTTCTGCCCTTACTTAAATAAGTTTTTACAGAGCCACCACCAACTTGGCTAATGGGCTCAGCTTTGGCCCGTGGTGGATTTGTTGTGTGTCGTGGTTTAACCTCAGTCGGCAACTGAGTACCACACAGCTGCTTGCTCACTCCCCACCTGCTCAAGCAACGTCACCTAAAACCAGTTGATCAGGGCCATGTCCAGACAAATTTTGAATATCTCCAAAGGAGGTGACTCCACAACCTCTCTGGGCAACCTGTTCAAGAGTTCAGTCACACTCACAGTAATTTTTTTTTTCTTCATGTTTAAGCAAAATTTCCTGTATTTCAGTTTGTGCCCATTGCCTCTTGTAACTTCATTGGAGAGCACTGGAAAGAGTCTGGCTGTCTTCTTTACAGCCTCCCTTCAGATATTCATATACGTTGATAAGATTCCCCCTGAGCCTTCTCTTCTTCAGGCTAAACAGCCCCAGCTCTCAGCTTTTCCTCATATGGCAGATGCTCCAGCCCCTTAACCATCTTTGTGGCCCTTCACTGGACTATCTCCAGTAGTTCTATCTGTCTCTTGTACTGGTGGGCCCAGAACTGGACACAGTACTCCAGATGTGGTTTCACCAGTGCTGAATAACGGGGAAGGACCACCTCCCTCAGCCTGCTGGCAATACTTTGTCTAATGCAGCCCAGGATACCATTAGCCTTCTTTGCTGCAAGGGCACATTGCTGGCTCATGTTCAACTTGCTGTCCACCAGGACCCCCAGGTCCTTCTCTGCAAAGATGTTTTCCAGCCTCCATTGTATACTGGTGCTTGGGGTTCTTTCTCCCCAGGTGCAGGACTTGACTTTTCCCTTTGCTGAATTTCATGAGATTTCTGTCAGCCTATTTCTCCAGCCTGTCAAGGTCACTCTGGATCACAGCACAGCCCCCTGGTGTATCAGCTACTCCTCCCAGTTTTGTATCATCAGCAAACTTGCTGAGGGTACGCTCTACCCCATCATCCAGATCATTAATAAAAATGTTGAACAAGATTAGAGCCAGTACTAACCCCCAGGGTACACCACCAGTTACTGGCCTCCAGCTGGACTTCATACCACTGGTCACCACCCTCTGGGCCTGGTCACTCAGCCAGTTTTTCAATCCACCTACCTCACTGTCTGCTTTTCCAGCCCCTACCTCATCAGCTTCTCTATGAGGATCTTACAGGAGACAGTGTCAAAAGCCTTGCTGAAGTCAAAGTAGGCAATATCCACTGCTTTCCCCTCATCTACCATGCCAGTCATTTTGTCATAGTTCTCTGGGTCGTCCTTCTTGCCATTCTTGAAGATAGGAGTGACATTTGCTTTCCTACAGTCCTCAGGCACCCCTTCCAATCACCATGATTGTTCAAAGATTATTGAGAGTGTCCTCGCAATGACATGAGCCAGCTCCCTCAGCACTCATGGGTGCATCCCATCAGGGTGCATGGACCTATGTATGTCCAGTGTGCTTAAGTATTCCTTGACCTGATCCTCTTCCACCAAGAGTACATCTTCCTTGCTCCAGCCTTTCCCCCTGGTCTCTGGGCCCTTAGATTTCTGAAGGCCAGTCCTGCTTGTAAAGACTGAGGAGAAGACAGTATTCAGTACCTCGGCTTTTCTGTGTCCTGTGTCACCAGATCCCCTGCCCCATTCAGCAGCAGGCCTACATTTTCCCTAGCTACTTATGTTACTTACAGAAGTGTGTGTGTTTCTTCTCATTATGTGTTGCTCCTGATTCAGTATTTCTCATATGTGATTCTTAGTCTGAGAATATTTCCTCTGTGGTGAAAACAAGCAATTTAACCTGTGATTTTTTTCCCAATATGGCCACAGTATCTTACAGGAAAAAAACCTATATGCTACCTTTACAAGAGTCACTTACAGCATTTTTGTATTTTTAAAAAGGTCTAATACTACACTGATATCAAAAAGACTTCTCAAAACAAGTCTCTTCAAGGCTGCTTGTTTTAAATCTCTGATTCATTCTGTGGGCCAAGAGATGAAGTCAAGTTAGTAAGTTTGCTGAAACAAAGATGTCATGTTAAATGATATTTCTTCAGCTTTTTTGGCATGGCTGACTGCACTCAAAACTTTGCCTTCTTCATTAAGTTTGACCAGATAAAGTTAAGTCATTTTGAAAACAGACTGCAGCTAGGCAGCAAATAATCATAGGCACACTAATTTTTTTGATGTAAAAATGGCTTTGTTTTATACTGTTACGTCAAAAAAAAGAAAAAGTTGATTCCTCTATTCCTCCTATCCAGTTGTACTTTTTAGCACCTAAAATGTGAATTTACAGAGACAAATGCTTTATATATATACAGTTTGAATTTAATGCTTTAGAATTTAATGCATTATAAGAGAACAGGTTTGTCAAAAAAAAACCACAAACCCCAAACTTTAAATGAAGTTGAGATGAGGCAGGAACAAAATCAACAAGAGACCTGGGTTTCATATGGAGATAATTAGGAAGAAAAGTGGTAACTTTACAGAGACGACTAAGTTACTGATGTTAAAGTAGAGGTGACTTCAGAAGACAGCTGGAGTCATCCTTCCAAATCTGAATTTTTCCCTAAGAATTAACTGAAATATATCCTCCATGGAAAAAATAAGTAGAAATACAAGGAAGTTTCATTAAGACTATTTTTCCCCCACTGATTAAATATATAACAAAAATATATTATCAATTAAACCATCTACTTCAGATTATTTTCTTCTAATACATAAACTTTGGAGTATAGATCAGCTGGAAATGGTATCTCTTTAGAACTTAAATTTAGCCTGGTTTTGTTTTTTCTTTTTATAAAAATCTCTCAAGTTTTATATAGTTAAAGTTACCTCAAACTATTTTTCCACTATTATTCTTCATTGATAGTGGAGAATAAGGTGTTTCAGGTTCCTGTGATCCCTCACTACCTTTTCCCTGGACCAACCACATTAACCTTGGTGAGTCACTGGTATAACCATTTCAATAGTCATCCTAAAGAAGCTTAATAAACAGTAACATAGCCCAGTATTTTCTCTCCAGCAGCAGGAGATGTTATTTAAAGAGCACACACAAGCCCTTCCACTATCTGCCATCCATTCTCCTCACTTCCTCCCAACATTCATGGTAGGAATTGCAGGGAGTACATCCCTGATTTTAGTATCCATTTATCGACCTGTTGCCAAGGTTATCAACCTGTTGTCCAGGAACTTGATTAATCCATTTTTGAACCTGCTTGCTATTATTTATCTCCACAATCTTCTGTGGCAACACATGCCAAAAATTCACTAACCACTATGTAAGGCAGTACTTTCTTTTATCTGTCTTAAACTCTCATCCTGCTAGTTTCAGTGAGTGTCTTCTTATTCTAGCACTGTGGGATTTGATGAATAATAGCAGTGTATTTGCCTTATCTACTGTCTTCATGACTTTGACAATATTTATCATCTCTCTCTCTCCAGGCTTTTCGTCCCCAAACGGAAAGGTTCAAGCTTTTAATCTTTTATTGTAAGACAGTGTTTCATTCCCATAATCATTTCAGTTGCCTTCTCTGCATCATTTTTAACTACATTATATCTTTTTTGGAGATGCAAGGAAAAGCATTGTATCAAGTAATCCAGTGCCTCAATGTTTTTCAGAGAAAAAAAATATTGGTTTCTGGTTTAGTCTCAATATTTTTCCTGATTATGCCCAATATTTTGTTTGTTCTTGAGAACAAAGTGCACACTGAGCTGACAATTTCAGAAAACTGCCAGTGAAGAGTCCAAGATCTCCTTCCTGAATTGTGACTTCCATTTCCAAGTTCACCGTTATGTAAGCATGATTTAGTTTGCATTACCTCCCATTTACTCACATAATACATCATCTCGCATTTCTTTGCTCAATACTTCAGTTTTGTGATGTCCTCCTGGGGTTTCTCACCATCAGTGTCACATTTAACTGCCTGAAAGACCTCAATAACATCTGCAAACTTGAATATTTGATTACACATTCCCTGTTCCAAGGTCATCTGTGAAAAGGTTGAATAAAAATGAACCCACTGCTGATCCATGAGGATCCATACTCTTCTTCTCCCTGAAAAGGGATCTAAAAGTAAGTTACTGAAGAGTAAGTTATAGCCTATCCTTTATCTTCCTATCCTGTAAAGCCATTAAAGTACCTTTCCTCCAAACCCATAGCAACTTAATTTCTTTAATGGCTTTTGGTATAGAAGCTGCTCAAGGATTTTACGTTCCAAATCCCTACATACTACGTCTTTTGCCTCTCCTTTACCCACCTGCTCACTCACACTTTTACAGAACTCCACGTTGCCTGACTCCTAAGACAATGATATTACACCTGTGCTTTGTTATGTCATTCTTTATTGTAGATCATTATTTTGCAAGGAATGGAAGTCAGACTCATCCCATAGTTCCCTGGATTTCCTTTAAAGTCCTTTTTTTAGCAAAAAGTTATGCTGGCAACCTGGCAGTCCTCTGACAGAGTGGCTGTTTGTAGTAAATAATTTACACAAGTTCACCACCAATTTCCCAACTGAATTCCTTCAAAACTCATGGCTGAATGCGATATGGTCCTAGTGACTTACCCACATTTGTTTGACATCATGTCATCATTAGATAAAACGTACAAAACTTCCCTCCTTAAGGACAGCTCTATGGATTACAAGTCAACTTGCTTTTTTGATTCAGGAATTCATCATAGAGACATAGGTTTAGTATTTGAGATGGAAAGCATTTGCACTCACAAACATATGCACTGAGGTTCACAGAGTCTAAACCAAGTTCATAAGTCTAAAGAGATAAGAAGCATAAGATTTTTTTGATTTTTTTTCAGGAAAGGAGGAAATTAACCAGGGTTCACACTGTCATATTAAAATAACCAAATCTCTAAGTGAAAAGGGAGATTTACCCTCTAGCTATGTTTTAAAAGAAAGCAGCAGCTATCACTGCATGCTCAGTAATCAGTAAGTCTGAGGAAACTTAGCAGATCATACCCCTCAAAGGAGGAAGGCAGTAGGTGCCTAGTTTCTGGATCCTCGAGTTAGAGCTGAATTGCTGAACTACCAGGATTGAGATGCTTCTGACAACTGCAGTAACAGCGATTTAAGCATCTGGGCAACTTTAAGGTCAAGAACTGAAGTGCTTACCGATTACAAACCTGTCAAATATAAAAAAGAGCTCTGCGGGAGCTCTGCACCTCACAGGTTTAGACTAAGACTTCAAAATACGCTGCTCTTCCACTTCAAGTACTTAAATTCTTTCTGAGATTCTGCCTTTGGCAACTTTGTCAAAATTTGCTTTGACTTTGCCTAGCAATCACATCTTTTTGAAGTAATCAAATAATTGTGAAAAAGTTATAAATCCCAGAATAATTTATGCATTTTTATCCTGTAAAAAAGGCCTAAAACCCAATGAGACTTATATTTGATGTTTTATATTGCTTAACTATGCTTGTAATACAAGACTTAGTATAAACATATGGTATTGACCTCTACTGGATGTAATATCTGGTGTTCTGATAAACTATATATGACTATATAACACACTATCTGTGTCAAAGCTATTCATACAGTTTAAAATCTGACTTATTCCAATGTTAACCTCTGCCTCGAGCCAATAGCAAAGAATATCTTCTCCAAACAGCAAATACCTGTGCATTTGTTGCAGAATGTCTTGATTTTATTGTTAGCAAACTTGAAAATGATAGTCATTAAAATTCCAAAAAGTTTTTCACAGTTTACATAATCTGAATATTTCATATTCCATTTCTTACAAATCTGAGGTAAAAGTTTCTGTCTATATGCTTCTCCTCTCCCTATCTTTCAATTATTTCACAATACTTTCACATCTGTTGACCATTCTTTAAACTGTCCTTTACTAAGAAATCTCCTGGGAGTTGAGGTGGGGAGGGGGTTCAATTGTATTCAAAGAAATTTGTGTGGAGTCAGTTGTTCTCATTTATTTTAAATGGCTCAGAAACTTTTCAATGAAATGTTAAGGGCTTTTGTATGGTTCTTTTTAAAAAAAAAAATAATGTTAAATGTTTCCACATGGTATATTGTATAGGTATAACCCATATACATATGGTATATTATATATGTATACACACTGTTTGTATTAGAAAAGTATTTCCTTATTTTTTCCCTTCCATACTCTTATTCTGTTGTTCTCCTCCTGTATCTTGTCTGTTTTTAAAATCACAAATATCCTGTAACATAAATAGCTCAGAAATACTTTTGCCTTTTCATCACAATAAGAACCTAATCTAATTAACCCATTTTAACCTGATTAACTTGGGTAGTACTGCAGAATGAATGCATAAATGATAACATTGTAATATAAACACATAATAATAATAATTATTTTACTGTTAAAATTACTCATTAGCTCCTGGCATTATAGCAAGACTTCTGACATTCGTTAAAGATGTTGCTCACCCACCTCAGAAGAACACACCAAATAATCAGTGGTAGTTTGTTCATTAATTCAAAGTATTATAGAAACTTGATACTCTTATCCACATCAGAAAAATCCACTAAATATTTGGTGACACTTTGTTCATTAATTCAAAGTATTATAGCAACCTGTCACTGCTTATTTCAACTTTGTTAATTCAGAACATTTGCCTACAAAAGCATTGTGATTTGAAACTGAGGGCGTCTATCACTTTAAATCCTTGTCTACTAAGATACAAAGTGATAAATTCTTTTTTTCTCCCTTTTAGAACACAAACCTTGATTAAGTTACAAGCAGACAAACTGACAGCCTTTGAGTCCTAGGAACCATGACAGTCATCCAGTCTGGCCTCTTACATTCACACATCATAGAAATTTCCCCAATAATTTCTCCATTATAATCCACATAAACCCATATCTCCTTTTTTAGCTAGAACACCTCTTTTTGTAAGACACTGGATTTATTTAAAATTTTAAGGCAGTGAAAATCCACCACTTTCCTAGATAAGATTTTATAAAGATTAATTACTTTTACTTTTAGAAATATGTACTTTCTTTTCCAACTTTGAATTTATCTAGCTTCACCTTGAAATAAGGTCCCTGGATCTCATTATACCTTTGCAGCTAAATTAAAAAGCTTGCATTCTGTAGTATCTTCCTCCTGAATGTGCTTATAGATTATATTCAACAGGATAACTGTATGCCACATGTACCCAGTGATATAACTTCAAAACACTGGATTTATTTAAAGTTTTAAGGCAGTGAAAATCCACCACTTTCCTAGATAAGATTTTATAAAGATTAATTACTTTTACTTTTAGAAATATGTACTTTCTTTTCCAACTTTGAATTTATCTAGCTTCACCTTGAAATAAGGTCCCTGGATCTCATTATACCTTTGCAGCTAAATTAAAGCGCTTGCATTCTGTAGTATCTTCCTCCTGAATGTGCTTATAGATTATATTCCAGGATAACTGTATGCCACATGTACCCAGTGATATAACTTCAAAACATGTCTCTACCCTAACATTTTAATATCCAAGAATAATTTTATGATGATCATTTAAAATGTGGATAGATCAGCATGACTTTCATATATTATTTAAATAGAGCACTTCTATATTCTTAAGGAAAAAAATAATTTAATTTTCACTTTTGGGCTTTGTTTGACACTGAATCCTGATGCACTTGACCCTAAAATATCGACTACTCTACCCTACATTTTAATACCAAAGAATAATTTTATGATGATCATTTAAAATGTGGATAGATCAGCATGACTTTCATATATTATTTAAATAGAGCACTTCTATATTCTTAAGGAAAAAAATAATTTAATTTTCACTTTTGGGCTTTGTTTGACACTGAATCCTGATGCACTTGACCCTAAAATATCGACACAGTTTTTATCTACCTTCTTGTTGTATATGGTTTCCATTCAATATATACTGATTGCCATATAAAAGACCTGCATGAGAATACTGTTGACAAGACATTGGCACTAATTGTTATCGCATAAAGTTGAGAAATGGAGAATTGGATTGACTTTCTATCTCAGCGAGACAGGAACAAATTCATCAAAGTTTGCCAAAGGAGCTATGGATTAGGTCAGGAAAGATCAAACACATAGTGCTTTGCTTTCAATATCTTCATCTCCATGTTCGTACACTGGGAGAAAAACCTTTCCAAATAGCTTTTTACACAGCTTCTATGAAGAAAAATAACATTTTAAAAAGTAATATTCTAAAACAAACATTGTTTTTAACACAAATTCAATGTTTTGCATATTCTATTCTATTCTATATATCTAAAGGTATTAATTGACATAGTTTATACTAGTAAGTCATTTAGCATAACAGAAGAAGACCAGTAGATCAAAACAGCTGGTGATGAGACCCAGCAGCAACACCCTGCATGGTCTGTGATTTTACTTCAGACTAGCTTTAATCTGGTCCCCTGGACCAAACATGATCACCATATATATGTTATGAAGGATCAATCACTAGCTTGAACTTTTATGGTGATGAAGTGCACAGCTAGAGTGGAGCTCCCAGTTTAACTTCCTCTAATGGACAGCTGGTTTGCATGCACCAAAATTTCCCTTTGAACCAAAACGTGTAATACATGCAATTGATTGGAGGATTAACTTCACAACTGGTCTACTGCTTCAAGTCAAAGTGCTGAGGGTGCACCCATGGAATAATAGCTGTTTAGATATCTGATCAAGGACTAAATGCCTCTAAAACAGGGAGGTACATGAATTAAAGAGAGAGTTTTATAATTATTTAATAATTTGCTGTGCTTTCTGGAGTGTCAGCCAGAGTTGTCCAAATTGGGTGAGAGCTGGTCAAAAAGAGGGAACTACTCCCACGTTTGTTATCCTACCACTAAAATGTGATGCAACTCCATGATTCAGGTTTATACAAAGAAAAAGTCTGGTCAAAAATATGAGTCTTATTCTAGCCTCTAAAGCTGTCTGCTGAGGCACTGACAGACCACAGAAAGAGAAAATCCCATAACTTCACAGTACATGTTTGAATTTCTATCTCTTCTGGCTTTACTTCTCAAGCCATTACATCCAGGAAGAATCTATATGAATGTCTCAGCCTGATTTCAGCAGCTGTCATTTAAGGAGCCAGCTCCTAAATTCAGAAGATTTAGATTGCACTCCTAAACTTCTATGAGATGCTCTAGTATCAGTTCTCTTGATTAAACCAGCAGTCAAGTGTATTCTGCACTCAATGAAGCACCTACATATTCTAACAACCCTGGATAAAGCATATCACAAAGCCTTAAACAAGATGATTTGGGAATGTTTAAGTCATTGCCATTGCCCTTTCATTAGCTACTTATAGTAACAATATTAGAAGTAAAATAAGTAAATATTATCCCCTGAAAATCCATAAGTATACTACTATTTAAAAACATACAAGGTGGCCTAAAAGTTTAGTGACAGGATTGTGGTCATACTCACTAGAAGATCCAGAATTCACATCAAATAGTCAATAGTTGCTTCCTGCCAATCACCATTTTCTTTGCCTCATCCACAACTGTCCTTTGGAGCCAAAAGACCTATTCTTAAAAACACTACATATTTCTGCTTCTTTTCATTCCTTTTATGGTATGTCATCATGTTTTTATTGCCACTTTTCAGAAAAATATTATCACCAAGTTTAAAGTTCTGAACAGTATTTATTTCTGTTTGTTCTTTCTCATAAATCCTCTAACTGGATTTATACCAAAACCTGTTCAAAAACTTTTCCAAAGGCACTGCACAAAAAAAATGCAACCTATACAACAATGCTTTCATCCTCTTAGCTGATAATTTTATAATCCTGAGCTTTTTTTTACTTATGTAGAGAACAATGTTCCAAGTTTGTCTATTTGTGGGTACGGGGGGGTTCCAGGTGTAATGCTGAGCAGATACAGAGTGTAAAATATGTTTGTTTTTTCTCAAATAGCTCCTTCAGTTTCACCACAGATGTTTTTAAGCAAGTACTGTGACTATAGAAATCTGTTAAGAAACCTTGTAATGCGTTCATACCTTTGTGCTGCAAACTGACTTTTAGCTTCCTACAGAAAAGCAATTTTTAATGTATAAACAAAAGAAGAACATTCCTTCTACTTTTCAAATTATCTTCAGAAATAGAGATGCTGAAATTATTATGTAGAAAGGGATGCAACTGGCATTTTCCTGATCAGGGAATACGCACTATTTAGTATAGTGTCACACCAGATTATATCCCATGAACACTACCTGTGAATTATAGTGCTACCCATTAGCACTGCTGTGGTCACAGGTCTGTTAGCTGCGCCAGGAAAGCTGTTACTGCCAAGAGGTGCGGGGAGGTAGGGGTGTTAAAGCTCAGCCGCTGACATGCATTGTTGCTGGAAAATTTAATATACAGATTCTACTCTGGCTTTTTCATTCATCTCTTTGCCATTCTGCTATTTGAAATAAGCTGTTGTCACATTCAAAACCAATGTGAGAAAGATGCAAGTTCACCTCTACGTATCTGTTAGGTTATGTGAAAAAAAGGCTCCTCTCCCCACACACAGACATGTGAGGCACAGGGTCAGGCAGGGGAACCTCAATAACCCCATCAGAGACATAAGCCCCCATCCACTCCCCACCTCAACCTGGGGTGTCCCAGGAGAGCTTCAGCCTGGTGGGCTGGGGGTGACACCCCTCAGACTGAGGGGGGTGTAGGATTTGTGATGGGATGCAGAGGAGGAGCTTCTTGACGAGAGTTATTATGAGAAGTTTAAGGGAGGAGCCAAAGGCAGGGAAAGGAAGGGATCAAAGTGTTTGGGGGAGGAACAACCATGGGAAAATAGAGGAATAAGGTGATAAAAGGGGATGGTCACATGTAAATAGTGATATTTATATATCCATATTACAGCTGGTCAGTATGCTTGCCTGGCCAGGTCCTGTGCCCATCACCACAGTCTGTCCTGTCTTCTTATTAAATCCCATTCCTAACTCTTTACCTTAGTGAGGGACTCGTGTGTGTGCCAGCAACTGGAGTCAGACCATGGATTAGAGTGACTGTGCATCTGTGGTGCCAGTAACTGGATAGACCAGACTGCATGCACATTGCGAGTGTGTGTGTGTCACCGTGTAATCACCAGCAAATATCAAGCTGAACTAGTCAGGGAGCAGGATACGTGGCTTGGGAGCCAGGTACGGAAGTGGCCATAAGTCTGGGGTGGATACAGGTGTGCACCTCTCTGAGGGAGACAGCTACTGGAGGGGCCTGGCGGTGCAGGCTGACTGCTAGAGAGACCACAGGCTCCAGAGACTGACTGAGAGAAGAGTGGCGGGGGGGGGCATGTATGTGTGTGACAACCAGAGACAAGATGCACAAGGCAGTCATCGGGTAGACTCAGTGTCTAAGACTGGTTACTGGAGGGATCCACAGTGTGGGTGTCTGTGTGCTTCTGTGTCTGCGTGTGCACAAGGGGACCTGGGGATCTGTACCAGCCTTGGAGGTTGCATGCCCAAGTGCCAGCATCTGGGGAGACTAGGATCCAGTGGCAGCTACTGTGCAGACCGAGTGTCTGAGCCTAGCTGCTGGAGTGATCCACCTTGTGCACGTGTGTATATATATATATATATATTCCCATTAATGGATCTTCATCCTGATCAGTCACAAGGGGTAACAGGATGAGGCCACATGTGCTGTTTGTTTTTGCAGAAGTGCTGAATGTTTCTGTTTGTTTTGATCTGTGTGGCTAGACGTGTCTAAATATAAATACATGGTTTGTGAGTATGTGTGCCTATTAGGAATGCATGCTCATTACCGGCTGAACCTCGGGAAAAGGAGCTGCAGCAGTCTCACCTCTATCAGGCTACTGGATTCAGCAACTACTAACAATACCCAGCTTCCACAGGTGGTCAGGGAATATGCTCAATAAAAATGTTTTCTGCATACACACTGTTTTTATATATAATATAAAAATCAGTATAAAAGGCACATAAATATTTTGATGTAAAAATACTCATTAAATATTATACCACTTACGTATTCCATTCTGTGATATTTTCAATGTATCATATCAGAAGTTCATATATGTCTAAGGCAAAAATGACTGGCTTGCAAATGAGAAGTCTGCTCATAAAGTTACCCTCATTCAATTTGTACAACAGTGGCACTGTAGCTGTTATAGTCAACTGAGTCAATTTCACACGTATTCGAAATATAAGATAGATAAACAGACATATAGCATAGAAAAGCTCAAATGTTTTAAAACTAGAAAGGGCCAAATCCTTTTAGTTCCATAAAGTTCTCTAGAACAGTGCAACTACCGTATTTATGTCAGACAGAGAGGATTTGGCTTACAGTCAACATTAATATTCAAGGCTGATGAAATCAATAAACTGGCTGTTTTAAGATGCACATGCATTGGAAACAGCAATAAAGACCTCCTCCATCCTTCTGACAATTACTGCCATGGCAGCAGAGCTATTGGAAGGGATCATGTAAGCACTAAGTAACTTCATGCAAAGTATAACAGATAGCTCTAGATAGCTAGAGCTAGACTCCTAGAAAAAAGGGAATTCAAGCTCACTTGTTTTTAACTAAAAAGCAAAGGAATTATTTTTTAAAAATTGCATTCAAATGTCCTTAATGCACATCTGAATGTACCTACTAACAGAAGAAAAAAAGTTGTAGCCTTTAACTCTTTTCTGAACTGAGTACACAGAGGTTAAAACTCTACAAAATCTTGAAATCTTTGTAACCTTCAGTGGAACTAAGGAGCCAGGGAGCTATTGAGAAAGCAGACAGCACCTCATAGGATGAACCCATATTGCATAACACCTGTATAATATTATATAGCATATGTTAAACCTTCTTGGACATTTCATACTCTGCAGTGAATTTTACTCCCACAGGTAGTTCTATTACAATCATTAGATTTTTTCACATGAATGCAAGTTCAGTGGATGCGGAAAATTAGTTTCTGCCTCAAGTTTTCTTGTTACCATAAGCATAAATCACACTATGCTAGTTGAACGTAAATTCCTGTCATTTAACAGGACAAAGGTTTTATAAAAAAAAAAATTATTTACTTTCATAATTATTTTTGTGTCTGCAGACATTTTAATCAATAGCTACAGATTCATTTTCTCTTCTTCTTGATACAATAACCATTTAACGTGCTTCCAATTTTAAAGCTTAGTATAGAAATGACTACACCAGTTTTATCACTACCACAAGGTCTCCTGAAAACTACTTAAAGGCTTTCAGTCCAGACTCATACCTCCAAACTACAGTCACTTAATGGAGTCTAAGTTAAATCCCTTCTCTGTAGCCAAAAGAAAGTGATTCAGGCCATCAGAATGCTGGCTCCAGTCAGCAGGTACATTTTGCACTCCTTATGTTAAAGCTGTGTCATGATGCAGCAGAGGATTCTAGATTTGTGTGAACACAGAGGGGAAAACCTTCAGGTCACAATAAGGGGGACCTGGGTTCCAAGTTTTGCTTCAGATCCTGTTTCTCCCCTGTATCTAGTGACTAATGCACAAAGACATTTATGTGGAGAGTCTGTTGCCCATCTGATATCACCATAGCTTTACACCTGCTAGTTCATCCCTTTGCAAGGAAGCAGCAGACACAGTGTGGGCTCCTCCGTCTGAGGAAGCTCTGCTGCAAGCTGGGTACACACCATTTCTGCCCGCTGCCCTCACCAGCCGGTCTTTTCATAGCACAGACCACAGCCTGCTGCTTTGCACCACGCATTAGAGGAAAAATGCCAATAGTTTCTTGGCACCCAGAAGAACAATTAATGTGCCCAACTCCAGTTTGAAGCTGCGTATTCCAACTTCACACAGACTGCTAAATCCAGGAGAAAGTGAGATTTCAGGATATGTTGTTCCTACTCCTAAAGCCATTTGCAGAACTTGGCCTTAATCCTCACTGAATTCACATTCTATTACAACTCAGCATCTGAAAAACCCTGAGAAAGGTTTTTGCTTGTTAATTGAGATCTATTTTAGCTCTAGTAGTCTTAAAAACCCATCTATGGAGCTGAGGGCTCCTCTTATCCAGTTGGAGGTTATATTTAATATTCTAGTCAGTTGTCTTTTGCATATGGATTTGTTAGATAACAGAGCTGCCAAATTAGAGTAATCCAAAAATTAAGAATAATCATCCACTTTGTAACATTTTAACCATTTCACTTTTACAAATGAGAGTCTTTTTACACAGGATTACCTTCTTTCCTATTAAAGCAATTGATAAAGAATTCTGCATTGCACATAAGGAATGCCAGGCACTACTTATTCTTCCCACATTCCAAAATACTGTTATATCTTACAAAATCATTTATAGCAGATTGTTATGGCTAAAATGGGACATCGCTTTTGGTCTTTCAGGCTTTGTGTGCCCTCAGGGTACTGATTTACTATATATCCATAATTCTCAGAAGCACTCTCTAAATTTGATACAGCTTAGTCCATAGATGTTCGGTTTCAAATAAATCAGTTCATGTTTTTGAAAATAATTACCTGTCTTTCTATTTGCTATTGTTATTTCACACAAAGGATTAACTTTAATTCCAGAAGGGAAGACAAGTTAAGTACTACTGTATCAGAGAAAAGAAAAAAAAATACATCTGCAACTACCAATTAACGTCTGTAGACACAAAGGATTTCAAAATTAACTTTTTTTTTTCAGACTGAAGTTTCCTAAGATTAAGCCACAGTAAACAGCATGGTATGTGAATCAGGATAAAGCAAAGAAAAGCTAAATACAAAAGGTGTTTTTTCCTTCCCAGAATGTTGTGTTTGTGATATTTTATTATTTGTAAGATTTGAAGATTCCAGTAATGCTAGTTTGCCTGTACTTACTCCCCAAAGCATGAGCAGTAAGAATCGGGGTTAAAACTCTATTCTCCAGCTAATTTTTTTGCCAGAATAATGGAGATTAAAAATTAGTCCATTTTGCCAAAGTCAGTATCGCACATGTTTAGATCTGTCTTGACCTGTGGAACTAAGTCTTTTATTTTGAAGTAATTTTGTGCATCAGACTTCCTATGCTGAGTCTGGCAAGACAACTTTGGGTTGGGTTTCATTTATTTTTAAGCCAACAGTTGTGACCAGTTATTTGCAATAAAATTGATTACTCATCAAATGCACTTGTTGCATGTGGAGTTGGTAATTTAAACTAAAGTGATAAGCAGTCAAATTTTAATAATGTTATTGTGAACATTATTGCTAGTCTCTTGACAAAAGTGGTTAGCCAGAATTTGGGGATTTTAGGGTTGTTTCTACCAAGGCAATGAAAGTCTATTTTTGTTTTAATCTTATTTATGCAAAGTCACTTTTACTGGAAAGTGCTGGAAACCAAGAGACAGTAATCTTTCTTCAAAAAATATGAATCTGACAACCAAGTCATTTGTGCATGAAGGTGTCCTGGTTTCAGCTGGGATAGAGTTAATTTTCTTCCTAGTAGCTGGTACAGTGCTGTGTTTTGGATTTAGGATGAGAATAATGTTGATAACACACCGATGTTTTAGTTGTTGCTAAGTAG
>NW_008794542.1:2357284-2377237 GCF_000699145.1 Aptenodytes forsteri | reverse complement strand
AGAGTGAGCGAGCGGCTGTGTGGTGCTCAGTTGCCAGCTGAGGTTAAACCATGACAGAAGCTCATATGCTACTTTGCTGGATGTATAGGTCAAGATAAAGGCTTCACCAAGTCCAGGGTCCCTTCAAGTAAGGAGCTGAAATACACCATTTCCTATAATTTTTGGAACTGAGATTAATACGGCTTGTACCACATTTGGCCACCTTGAGTATGAAGCCTAAAGGACTCAGTATCCATTTACACCCAGATCAGTGAGCATCTAGGGGATTTTGATTTCTAACTTAAAGCTTAGAAAAGGATATCTGATACCAAAAAGCAGCTACCATAACACCATATTCTGTGTGGACCTTGTTTTCATGGTTTCAGCACGCTCTGAACACACCTTGCTCTGGGGTCCTCATTGGCCTGTCACCTGAACATCACTTGGACTTAGTGGTAAATAGGTGCCTACCGAGTGTCTCAGACCGAGAAAGCTATTGGTATACAAAGAGATCAAAAGCTACACTCCTGACATGGCCACCATCACTGTAGAACATTTTTTACGCCCAGTGCAAACTTGCCTCTTTCACAGCCTTGCCACAGTGGTAAGCTTTGAAATCTACAGCTTGTGAGTTACATGGAAACTAAAATGATTTTTTTAGGTCACAGTTTGGATTTGAGGACCTGACAAGGGAATTAAGAAGATCTGACATGTCTAAACTCTTTCCTAGAAAAAGCATTTTCTTATGATTTTTGGTATTCTTACCATTAAATGTAAGTGGTGAAGATTATAAATATAGAAATAAACTAATCAGCTATTTTATTTCTTTCATGCTTTTCTGTCTAAAACTGAATTGCAGTTTTATTATAACAGAGCTTGTGAAGGTCTGTTATGCTGTCAAACATAGCCAGTATCAGCACTACCACTAATCTTATCAGCAAGCCTTCTCTGGCAACATCCTTTCCTACAGTATTTTTTGTCATAACCCACCATTTCAGAGAGGGAGCCTGATTCACAGATCTGTGTGTTTATGCTGCTGTATTTCAGGATATCCCAGTTGCAAAGCCTTTGAAAGCCTGAAATAGGACCAGGCAACCCCAGCAGAACCCTAAAAACATTTATATGTGCTCTTTATATGTATATTTATATACATACAAAAATTAGGTAGGAAGAAAACCAGTACAACAGTGAAATACCTGCTCTGAGAGGAGCTTGGTGAGAACTGGTAGCTACAAGCCAAAGTTCCTACTGTTCCGAAATAGCAGGAGGAACGAAAAAAGTACAATGCACATACAATATAATAACATCCCTTCCAAATTCCAGTAGCTGTCCTTTGCACTGACTGAAAACAGCTCACCGAAAGCTTTACAGCACTGCATACAATAGTGTAAAGGCACTATTTACTACCGTGTTTCTTCTGTCGGTATGCTAGCATGTACTAACACTGTTCTGTACACCGCTGACATAGGCGGATGTCAAATAGCAGAATGCTGTCACCCCTGGTATCCAGGGCAGGCAGGAGTGACCATCATCCTACCAGAATAACTTGTAGCTACAATTTTAGCAATGTCCGTATTGAAAAGAGACCAATCATAAAAAAGTAATACAACTTTACAGCATAGACTGATATGAGAGGTATTGGTCAGTTATCGGAGGAAGACTCCAATAAATCAGCCTTTAGTACTTGCCTTATGTGCAACACTATCCCAAACTGTAGGCTTGAATATTTGCAGTCACTCATTTTTGGTATTTACATGTTCAAATTACATTTTAGGAGAGAACATTTAGGTATTTGCATATCAGTAGAGAATTTAGTTGCTAGCCATTCAAATGTGGACAGTTTGGCTTTGCTTCTGCTATTGCTAAAACTGTAATAAAGATTTTGATTAAGGTTATTTAAAAAAAAAAAGTCAGCGAATTTCAATAATGGTCATTTTAAAAATAAGCAATAGTAAATAAGTACCTAGTTTCTTAAGAAAGTGTGAAGATAGTATAATTATAAATAATTTTATAACAATACTAATTGTTTAACTGTTAAACTTTTCTTTGGTAATCCATCATTTTTATAGAGATACATTTTAAATGAAAAATCTATTTATCAATTCCACATACATAAAATTCACGAAGTTATGTTATGGTAACACAGACAGAAGTGTTCATGCTTCCTATAAAAGAACATTAAAGTTTCTTTGAAAATTACTTTTCTCTCAATGACAACTGATTTAACATTCCAGTTGTCAGCTACAGTTTCATCAGAGAAATGACTACAGAAAATGTGTGTTAGAATCCTTTTAAAATAATGGTTTACTAACAGCTATGTATTGCACTCAAAAAGAATTGTACGCTTATTTTCATTTTAATATGGACAATTAAATTCAGAAATACTCATTTCTTTATTATCAGGTTATTTTATTTATTTTTTTATCTATATTGGAGAAATGATCCCATAACTGAAGTTGTGCTTATAAATCTCACTTAAATCTTTGTTTAGTACAAAGTCATATCATAAATTTCAGTTTGAGTTTTCTGAAAAACTGTCTCTGTACTGCCTGGAGTTTCTGTCTGATAGCTCTAAAAACCTTTTCACATACTAACTCATCAAAATGAAATTTGCAAAATATTTTCTGACTATGACTCTTCAGTCTCCATTTCCTTAACCAGGGCTCCTTTTAGCCTGGCTTCTTTTATGAAATAGCAGAGAATTTGAAGCCCTGGAGAAACTCAATTTTTACCATGGACTAGTAGGAGGCATCTTCATAATATATGCAAATCAAGTGTCATTTCAGAACAATGTTTTAATATAGTCCAGATAGACATTCAGATCTACTGAACAACATGTTGCCACATTGGGCAACTTATGGTCCCTCTGATTCAAAGGGTAAGACTCTTTCAAGTTTTCCTAATTGTTTTTAAGACTGTTTTAAAGTTTGCAAGCACCACCCGGTAAACAGACCATTTTTGACTACCAGCAAAGTGAAGGATTTCTACCCAGCCAGTAAAAAAAATCTCAAAGCCACACAAAGATAACACTGGAAAAGGACAGAATCAGCCAGCTAAAATGGGGCTCTCCTTCAAGTATTAATTTGCCAGGAGTCACAAAAGTTGAGATACAGAGGAGACATGAGCTTCAGTTTCCTAGCTACATCAGGTCTCCAATAAAGACAAAAGACACTCTGTAAATTCCATTTAAGGATGCTCTGTGCAGTTCAAGAGGAGTAACCATGATAGAATCTGTTAAATAAAATGCAAAAGATTTCTTTGAATTGCAAAGCTTTTAGTTGCAGAACAGAAACACACATGATACACATACAGTAGATTTAGTGAGACCATATTGTCATCTAATGCATCAAGATGCTGGTGATGCTGATAACAGGTAACCAAAAGTTTTCGTGCCATGGATGCGTCTTTTGAATCCCCATTCACATATGACTAAGTTATAAGTCTTTGAAGACACTTTTTACAGGACCATGTAGGAGCTCTGAAGCAGAAGGAAGGACAGAATTCACTTCCAAAAAGCAGCACTGGGAAACTGGCCTCTCTCTTCCTGCAGTTCTCTGTCTTTCTAATATTATTAGTATAGACAGTCTTCTGCTACGTATAACCGACCAGGCAAAGGGTTTACAGAAAACACAGCTCTGTTTCTCCCCATAAAAACAGTAATGCTAACACACTATTAGTGGTGATAATAAGGAAACAAATTAAGGTTGTCTAGGCTTTAAAACCATAATCACTTTCCTTTAACTTACATGGACTCTTTTTTAATGCATTGTGCTCTATCAACTAGGAAGCAACTTTTTTTTTTCTTTAACTGGGAGCATCTATGTTATTACAGCCCATCTTTTTAGTCAATGTGACTTTACATATAGCATCTGTAAGGTACTTGCTTGCCTTTGCCTGTTTGTCTTATTATAACGAAGAGAATGATTTGAAGCAGTAAAGGGATCCTTTAAACTTCACCATATTTGAAGTATAGTATATAGTTTATAATATATAATAGGAGTGAAATGAAGTAATTTTTCCATACCTTAAACTCTAAAACTGGTGAGCAGGATATATTAGTATCACAGTAATATGTTTCTGCCTCTGTAACACCAATAATGATGACACTATGATTTTGTAGAAGATGAAGTTCCCTATCTGTGTTTCAGTCCTGTGATCTAACTGCCAGCTTCATGAAACATCAAACAATCCATGAGCAATTAGAAAGGGTCTGAAGTCAGTGAAATTAGTTGAATTTCAAAAGAGCAAGAAATAAAAGTCACCCTGTAATCTCTTAATCAGCATCTTCTAACTCAAAAAATGATGGTAATTTCAGCCACTTACCCACTGAAACTTATTTATGAACATTTTCCTTACTAACATATAGCAACTATAACTAATGACCTCAGGCAACATTTATTTTCCAAGCAGAAGGCTTCAGGAGCAGGATAAACTTGTGTCATTTTTTACCAGTGTCAAATACAAAGGTCAAATAAGGGACATTTCAAAAGCCACAACCCATAATGAATAAACAAATCAAATTTCAGGAGCCGTGCTCCTGAAGAGCATTACAAATTAATGACATCAGTCAATAAGTGACCTTTAATAAATTTATAGACGTGTTTAATCAAAAAGTCTAAGTGGCAACGCAATGGTTAAAATGGAACATAAACTGCCTAAGTCCTGCTTAATATCCTATTACTCTGAAGTGGAGGAATTAATTTATCTGCAAACTATGTAGCACTAAATATTGAGCAATATATCGCGGAAGATGTTTTCTGAGAATTAATAAAAAGTGGATGAAGTATACTTATTTGCTCTTTAAATACAAATTACTTGCTTTTAATGTTCCTTTTTTATAGTTTCTCCCACAACCTAAGAGCAGCCACTTCTTGTACCCATTCCTCCCACTCACTTTCACTCGCCAGAGCTACAGCTCATACTATGGTTCCATGAAACAGTCAATCTGATATTAAGTAGAAAGGTACTAAAGATGGAAGTCAAATAACTCAGTTGTACAAGACAAAGCTTTGAAAAAATCACTTTGTTAGTTCAAAAGGATTCCAAAATTTTGAAGAGCTAACTTTTTTCCATATAGACTTTATTCCAGATCACATATCACCCATTCCACTGCTTGCGGAAAGCCTGCATAAAACTGTATCGGGTGGTCTTTGTGAACACAAATGCAACTGTGTTATATCTGATCAACTTGGGACCGTCAGGGAATCGAGTGCACAAATCCAGCGATACTGAACATAGAGACATGAATTTAATAGCAGACGTTGCTTCTCTGGTACAGATTAGAGAAAACCTGAAAGAAGCTCAACTCCCCACGCTATCCCTCCTATGGTCTGAATGAAAAGCCAGGGATACATTATTATTTCAGTTCCCAAACTGGGTAACTTCTTGCTTAAATAGGTAGAACAGGCTGGTGAAAGGAAAACCTGAAATTTTCTTTCAGTTCTTTTAGAAGTTCCTTTAAAAGCAAGTTTCCTGGTAGACTCCCTGATGAAAGGATAAGCAAATTAAACAGAAAGACCCAGCAAGGATCTGAGGAACAGTGATGGGTGGAGGAACCATAGTAACTTAATCAGTGAAAACATAATCAGGGAAAATTAGAGCACACTGAATCAGCTGCTCCTACAACTATCAAGAGAAAATTATCGTCCCTGGTGTGAAAACCACTGAGATGAGTCAACAGGAGAAACTCTCTCTCACACTGACCTTCAGACTAAAAGGGGATTAGTGCCTACAAGGGTACAGGATTTATTATGGGATTGAAGGGGGAAGAGGATTTGTGGACTGTGTAAAAGTTATTATGGGATGTTTCAAATGAATTGTGGGAATGTTCAAAATTTTTTATGGGATGCTTAAGGGAAGGACTGAAGAAGGGGAAGGAGGGTGACCAAGGTGAACTGGGCAGGAACACACATGGGAAAATAGAGAGGAAACGTGACAAAACCAGTTTCATGTGAACAGGTAGCTGGTCGGCAGGTTTGTCTGTCCTAATCACAAAGGGGAGGAACAGGTTCAGGCTGTTTGTGAGACTCATGTTTATGGGAGGGCTGCGTGTGCTTTTGTGGGTGCCAGTACAGGAGAAAACTTTCTCCACCTATACTGTGAACCATGTGCCTCTGTAGCTGCATTAAGGCAACGTTCCCAACAAATCATGTTAGACTGGATTCCTTCCATACCACTGCAGGCCTGTGGTTCAGAGGTGCTTCAGATTCAAGCAATTCAAAATGAGGAAAGATCATGAAAAACATAATATAGACATCTAAAGTAGGATCATTAGAGGTAGATACAACTTAATCAAACTCCCTGATTTATTGTAGGGCTAGTAGAAGCCAATTTAAAAGGGAAAAACTAAAACCAGAGAGTTATCAACATAAGGTACAAGATGTTTATTGCAAAACTTTGCCTCAGTGGAGAAACTGATACTTTCAAAAATAAAAATAAAAATAAAATGGTTTTCTATAAAACCTTAACTCTTCAAATATTTATATTCCACTTGAACAGACTTTCTAATAAAATACTTCAAAATCAAGAGGAATCACTGAGGTATTTAGTCTGCCTTTGCACATATCTCAAGCTAAACAATGTACCCAATTACTCCTGTAGTCACATCAGTAATAAATGGGTTTGACTGAATCATACCTTTCAGAAAAAACATCCAGGACTGATCTGGAAATATCAAGAGGTGGAGAATGCACCATTTCTCTCTCTAAGTAATTCTGATGGTTAACACCAGCAAGAGTAAAGATGTGTGCTTTATTTCTAACTGGAAGTTGTTTGATTTTAACATCCAGCCATTAGTTCTTGTAATGGCTTTCTCTGATAGATGAAGGAGCGTTTAATACCCAATATTTTCTCTCCATGAAACTTAACAACTATAAATCACTCAAGATGATGGTGTAATATGCAGAAGAAATTACTTAACAACTTTAAAGAAAATTTAAGAAGCAAGAAGAAAGAAACCCAAACAAAAGCTCCTGTATGTTCTTCCTACCACTCTCTAGCACTTGTAACAGTTAGCATTCAGGATCTTTTTACCATTTTTGTGGGTTTTTTTACTGTTTGAGGATATCACACTACTATTGAAATCAAAAGTGGTCTAAACTGTACGGTTCAGGTAGGTCAGAACCATTATCCAAATCCCAGATATGTTTATTTGGGTATGAACATAGGATTACTATTTCTAAATTGTCACAATAAAGGATTTCAGATTTAAGATTCAGCAGTTTCCCATTTTTATCAGAAGTTTCATCAAAACTGTGTTTAGTTTCAACTTCCCATATTTAGCTTTTAGTATTATTTAACTTCTAGAGACCAATCTTAAATATTGTGATTTTTGTTTCTGAAGATATTGATACACTTTCTAGTATTATATGGGGACACATTATATAAGACATAAAGGGACTGCAAAGTGGAGTGGGTAGGAGGATTTGTGGATATAAACCGCAAAATTTATGAAATAAAACCAATACATATTCTAGTTGAAAGAAAGCAAAAAAAGAGCACTAGCCTGTCTCTATGATAGAACACAATTTAATGCAGAAATGTGGTATACAAAAATAACATGCTTATGGTCTCAAAAAACACAGCTTGAATGAGCCACTCCTTGTTCTTGTATCATCTAGTAAGTGGAATAAACAGATCAATACTGAAAAAATAAGAGTATATCTGACTCGTGAAGCCTTCTAAATTGTAATATCACCCTGTATGTCAGACATTTTATTTAAGATCATCACTGTTGACGTACTCTAGGATCTCATGGGCAAGAAAAATAAAGAACTCTTACAAAAATATATTGTTTTGGTTTTTTGGAATTCTTTTATTAAGGCATTGGAAGACAGAACAAAAACTAATATAGTGTCATAACAAAAAATACTAGTTATTGCACTGCTTCATTATATTTCCTGAATAACTATTTTGTTTCAGGCTTATTCAGAAAATCATTTTCTCCAAGTATTATAGCAGTGAGAGACACTCCCTAGGTAAGCATATACCATAGATAACCACTATGGCCAACTTTTAATCATACCCTTGATTCTTTTAGCTTCTCAGAAACCTTCCTTCTGGAGTAACATTTCTGGTCTCACACTAAAGAACAAGGAAAAGCAAATGTCTCTGCTTAAGTTACTACAGCATAACAAATAAATTCTGATTCAGAACAATGTGTGACAAGATAGACAATGAACTGGCCTGATTTTGTGGAGTTGACTGAGATCTAGAATTCATTTAACTATTACTGCAATCATTTTACAATGACAGACAAATGCATTTAAAGGCAGGAATATATGTAGTCACTTTTGCATCTACCTGTAAAGATATTGTTAAACAGGGAGTTTTAAATCTGTAAGTGTTCTTACTCAAATTTCATATTTGATTGAGTTTTCTCATTCAAAACAAGTAAGTAGCAATTACTATACTCCCCAGAACAAGCTGAGCTCCCACTGAGAAAAAAGTATTCTGCATTCAGAAAGTTTTGACAACAATTACACACCAGTAATATCAGGCCAGATGGTTTAATACAAACGGTATTTTGGATCTTGCAGGCTTAAGTTTCCAGGTCCAGGATTTTACATGGTCTGCGTGTTAACTGCCTCCACTTGTATGGGATTTCTAAACTGGAGGCTCATTTTGTCAAGAGATAACCCACTCCTCATCCCAGAGCGAAACTTAATTTTTCCATGCTATATTAAAAGTGAAAACTTACCAAGACCCAGACTCACAGATGCAGTGAGGAGCTTAAACCTTACTGAAATCAAAGTGGCTTAGGTTTCTCAATGCTAGCCCCAAAATCAAACAGAAGTTAAGAAATCCTAGCAGTTATAGATGAACCATACCTTTACCTTTCCTCCTTTTGGCTGGACATGAAAACACTTTTATTAAGGACCAGTAACTAAAATTAAATTTCTTGATATATGTTAGAATGCAGGTGCCTGAAGTACTTATAGGAAATCACAGAAACTTTTCCGTGTCCACCACTGATCTTACTGAATTTTGAAAGCAACCAAACGTCATTCCAGGCCTGAATCAAAGAAAAATTTTATGCCCCTCCAACACCTTGCTTCCATCGTTAGGACATTGCTCCTGCTCCTGCTCCTTAAGCTTTCTATGAACATTAAGGAGGTGAGACAGATCTGTAGCAGGAGAAGTTCTCCAGGCCTCCACTACAGTCAGATCCACGAGGAAATACTCAGGCTAGCTCACTCCCAAACTTCCCAGGACAGCCCGATTTATTACCTTAGCTGCATCAGTTCTCTGTGTCTCTTTCTTTTCTGCCTCTTCTGGATGGCTTTGAACTGGTGACAATGAATGATCTTCTGTTATGTGTTTGAATTTGAGCAAAAGCCAAGCAGCTCTGCTATTGTTAGGGGCTTCTGAGCTTTACTGTGAAAGGTAGTAACAGTAGGATGGTTTAGAGATCACACTAGTATTTTACCTAATGATACCTGTTACTGAGGCCCAGCAAGCTGTTATTGGCACATCGCTATATTCAGTGACAGGTAATTAATTATTATATCACTAACCAGAATCAATGGTTATAACTTTGAGGATCTTTCTTCAACCTTCCCACTGAATAACTTGCACTGGCTTCAAGTTTAACCTAATGGAAGCCCTGGGGCTGTAGGAAAGTACCCTGGTTTTTTGTCACTATGATGTTTACCAGAATGCAATTGTATTCCAGTAGTAAAATATATGTACACTTCTCTCTGATTGGAAAAATACCCCTGTCAAACCTTGGACATATAGCAATACCAAAAAAAAATAAAAAAGAAAAAGAAAAAAGAAGAGGTAATAAAAAAAAGGCCTCAGATCTCCACCTTGTGTGGTTGATGGTGAATGACTATATAAATAGTCTCAGGGATCTTGGTTTAAGACTCTCTCAATACTGCTGGAGAATGAAATATTGAGACGTGATTCCTTCTGCTTGTATTTTTTGTCATGTTGGAGCATTCTGGGTTTCACCTTGATGTTTAGTTTATCCTCAACATCCTGTCTAAAATTTGCTTATTAGACCGCTTCACAAGAGAACATAGATGCAAGGGCAGGAGCATGACAGTCAAGTCCTTAAGAAGAAAAGTTACAGTGGCTAAATATGAGTACTATTGTTTTTTCCCTATGATAGTGTTAAAACAAAACATGGATTGCAACCTGGTAGCATAGTTCAGTCAAATACATAAAGTTTTCCTGTCTGAAGCATAGAATGAACAAATAGAAACACATCTACACATGTATCTTCTGAGTAGTTAGTTCTTAGAAGGTCAGGCTCAGCACTAAGCCAAAGTTTTTAGTCACTGTCTCCATCACCTTCCCACTTACATCAAACACTTTCATTTCTTAATTGAGTTAAATTTTCTGTTTCATTTAAATGGTGGCTCCAGCCTGGTGCTTTGTGGCAACAAGGCAGCTTAAGATTGTGACGTTGAGCTCTTGCCTGTATAAATTCCATAATCAGACTGTCAGTCCCAGCCTAACTTCTTTGGATATATTTCCCTGTCACATCTTATGTATCAGAAGCTAGTTGCTTGTTTTCATACAGCAAAAAAAACAATTAAAAAGCTTACTCTGTTTTTATCCATTGTACCAAATGTCACTAAGTAGCCAGAGGAAGGCATTTTGGTATTTTAGTTAAGCTTATGTATGAAAACACAAAAGAGAACATGATTCTGGAAGAAATATTGAAAGACTAAGCTGGTATGAAAATATCTCAACAAGTCTGTGGCATTAGAGATCAAGACAACCACACAGTAAAGTAAAACATGAAAAATTCATATTGAAAAGCCATGGATGATAACCCAAGTTCCAGTTTCAAATCATTTATCTCCATTGCATAGAACTCACTAATTAGAGCTCCAAGAACCAAGCCATTGTCCTTTGCTTCTGAGCAGAAATGGTATAAATTTAAACTGGCATGATAAGGAACCCCAAGGTTTTTGTTAAACCCAAAGGAGCTAGGCATTATCAGATGAAATTTTAAAGAGAAGGGGAGAAAGGAGCAGGAAGCAACCTCTAAATCAACCAGTCCAGTGATGGCACTAGTGGCTAAAACCAGTTCTCCTTGTGCATTCAGGTGACCTAGACATCCAAAGGTCTGTCAGAAGATAGGTCCAGGTAATAGGAGGTTTCAGCTAATATCAGATCCCAACTACCAGAAATACCATCAGGAAACTAGAATCTGTCCATCTAGGACTTTACCTTAGGGCAAGGTGAAAATAATACCAAAAAAATGCAGAAAAGTTACTCCATCTTATATCCTGGAACTTCCAAGAGATAAATACTGCAAAAACTAGTTTTTTCTCTGAAATAATGTTAAAATCAGTATTAAGAGCAAGTCCTTTTAAAACAAAATTCTTGGCCTAAACCAGGATGAGCAACACAATGAATTTTAACTTTTGGTATGAATTTCTCATAAACACTATTGGACAAGTAATAAACCAAACTTCTGGTAGATCAATGAGCAAGTTAAGTTAAAATTAAGTTTTCAGACTCTGAAAATTTGTAGGGTTTGATTCCTTGAGCTTTGTGTTTAGGAACATTGTTTTTCCATTTATTTTTAAACTACAATAGTCATAGCTAGAAGCTCTATCTTTTCCTGTTTATCTCATTTCCCCATGCTGCCATTTCTATTGACTTCACTTAAACCAATACAGTTGCTGAAAGACTGGAAAGATGAATGGGATATAAGAAATGCAAAAAAAAAAAAAAAAAAAAAAAAGCCAGAAAGGGAAAAAAAAGAAGAAAGCAATCAGTGGTTTATTTCTGATACTACAACTTCCCCTCTGAATAAGTAATTAGTGAACCAAATACACAGTAGAGAAAAAGGGGGAAGCAAAAGACAAGCAAAAGAAGAAACAAGAAACACAAGAGAGACAAAGGAATGCATACTACCTCCAGCAGCCTTGATTTTTCACCAGTACAAGCTATTACAAATGTAATTGACTTTTTATGTTGGCAGCTGCTGCTCTTTCGACAATAATAGGCAAAGAGCATAATACTACTCTGGTTTATCCATGACATTAATTAACCATTCAGCTCTGCATCACCCATGATGATTCACTACCCCTGCATAGTGTAATAAATATACATTCCTAGTTCATTATGAAGGGTAAAAGTGAAGCATAGAGTCCATGCCATAACAAATCATTTTGCAAGCAATTCCACTTCATCCAAATGCTTTACAGTAGATGAAAGTCAGCGAAGCATAAAGGGCTTTCATAAGACCATCTCAATCTCCACCACAGGCAAATGGCTTCAGAAAACATGTCTATGCTCAAAAGTTTCTTTTCCTTTCCAAATCAATTCAGCACAAGCTAGTGAATAAATATGGCTATGGGAGGCAATGCGATCCACACTTCGGTGTAGAAAGTGATTGAAAGGCCAAAGAATGGATCCAATACAAAGCCTACTAACTTCATGAGAAATATTTTTACTATCTACCATCAGCATTCATCCATCTTCCATGGGTATGGAAGCTCTCCTGTTCAGGGGCCAGTTTAAGGGATAGAACATAGTTTGAGGTTTTACTGCATTGCCAACAGAATGAAAGGTGCATTATACCTGAATATCCAAGCCTAACATGTATCATGTTTACAAACATACAGATGTCCATACCAGCAAATGGAGCACTTATGGTACTTTTGTACATTTAATGTACAAATTGTTACATCTTCACTGAAAAGAATTTTAAAAGGTCTAGTGTACACCAGCTGAGGATTGAGCCAACTATCCAAAGTACTTAATATAAAGTAATTTTAAGAAATGTTCTATTTGAACATGTGATTGCAAAACTGTTTTGAACACTTAATCAGCCTAGGAAGTATCATCCTGCAAATTATTATTTGCAAATATACTTGTGTTACAGCAAGAGTTATCGTATCTTCTATTTCCTTACCATTGATCACAGTAGGGCTCATTTTGAAATGATAGTGCTAATATCTGATAGCAATATGCTGATAGCTCTATGAGGGTTTTTTATGATTCAGCAACCTTTATAACTCCTTGCCTAAGGAGCAGAGGTAATATTGAGAAAACATCCAGTCTCAGTCCTGATTTTCAGCAAAGTCAATGCTTTCAAATTATTTTGAAGTGCAGAGACTAGGAAGCTTATGAAATATTTACGAGAAAGCACATCATGTCTACAGTGGTTCTAGTCTGTGACTGAAACATATGGTTTATAAATTGAAACAGGTGTGGGAGAACAGGTGGTCGCAGCCATTCAAGGGCATAGCTGGAATTTACCATGAGGAGAAAAAAAAAAAAAAAGAAAAAAAAAGATAAAGATTAAGTAGCTCAGTTAGTTTCTAAGTCAACTTGCAGACTTAATGACAGAAATCACAGCTTTTCATTGGGGAAAGTCTGAGACCTTGTGATTTTGTTACTAACTTCCTAGAATAAGTTTACAATAGCTGTCTTCTGCCACTGTTCTATTACCTTGCCCTAACCAAATTTTTGTCAGAAATGTATAATAACCTGAGAAAAAAATAGTGTTTCCCCACCTTAACTTTCAAAGAAATTAAACCAGTGTGTAAGGAACAAATGACACAGAGATATAGTTGGCTGATTCTTTTGGATGTCAACCAAAATCCTACTATCAGCTGGTTCTTTTGTTGACTGATTTTTAGACCCTATAGTAGATGTTGCCTTGCAATAATATTAACCTTGGTTTAATGCTTGATCTACTTTGAATTTACACTTAAGTCAATTTGCTTCAGCTGTACAAAATCTGCAATGCATCTAAAACTCACGTGCAAGGGACTAACACATGACCAGTGCAGCTCTCACATCCCTTGGGTACTCAAGTACATCTTAAAAGATCATCCATCTTGTACTTTCCTCCTGTGTAAGGATAAGTTTCATCATTCCCAATATTAAAAACTGAGCATTTCATGGATCTTTAATAAAAGCATCAGTGTCCGTAACTTACATGCTTGGATAGTTCATTAGTTGTCCCTCGGATCACAAAGAATGATCACTTTTGAAAACAGAAGATTCATGCACTTTGACACTGAAGTACAGTGAATAAAATAAGTTCAACTTCAAATATACCTGGAGTCTGCATTTCTTTTCTAAATCATCAGCAACTGTTGGTCTGACTCTGGGGGCAGCTGAATTCCCACAACCCCAGAAAGGTAGGAGGCTGAAGTCATTTGTGCTTTCTTAAAAGTATTGGACTTATGCATTAAGATGTATGCATTCTACTAAAATTGATCATTCTATTTTTTAATATTCCCAAACCACAAGAATTTAAAATAAAATTAACTTGTTCTAACCTCTGCTTGAGACCAAATTTCTTTTGGCTTTTGTGTACTGAAATGCTATTTGCAGGAACATAGGAACTGACATGCCAGATCAAACCAGTGGTCCATCTAGATAGCATATTAAGTGTGCTTATCAACTGTCACAGTTTTCCTCTGAAATTTCTGATTCAAAAACTTCATGCTTATTTTTAATCATGCAGACAACAATCAAACCAGACCATTAATGCCAGGGAGCAATTTACCATATGTGCTTCAACATCTTTCCTATGGATATCTCAAAAACCCTAAAAGTGTGGTGCCTAAATGGTGTATTTAATATGTTTCTACTAAATTGTGCTGTCACATGCAGTCAGAACAAGTATTCTGCCAACAGTGGATCAAATTCAACCCTAGCAACACTCCACAGAAGCCAATGGAGTTGCACCAAGGATAAAAGTGGCCAGCTATGCTTCATATTTACTGCTTCTTTCCATTCATCTGCATTAAAGAAAGAATAAAATAGATAAACACTGACTAGTTTTGCTACTCCTAAAGCAAGTCAGCTAAAATTACTTTAAAACAGTCCATTTACTAGGCAGACACAGTACTGCAGCTGGAAATTTACAGTTAAAGCTTTTTTCTATAGTAAACTCTTTTTTAAAAAAATCTCATTTACAGGAAATGATCTTAGTTTTTGAGGGTTCTTGCATATGTAATTAATTTCCATTAAAGTCGATGAGATTTAAGCGATGTTTGAAGTTCAGTACATGTTTATGTACTTCCCTGAATTAGTCCTATAACTGTCAAACTGTGTATACTATATCAGTAAGCAACCTAGGTGTTTCTCTAATACTCTTTTAGGACTTCAAGACTGACTCACTCAGCATCTTTACAAATAATGTATTGCTGCAGAAAAATATCTAAATTAAATTATTAGATTAACAGTTTACTTTCTTGGGCAGGTCCGATTTCTGTAGTGTTTTTCAGGATCAATTTTATGGAAAAATAATGTCTGAGAGTAATTTTTAATGTTCCATTAATTTCTAGTCTCTCAAAAATGTTTTTAATCTTTAATCTCTTGCAGGAACTTCACTTGATCCCATGCGTGTAACACACATCAGATCCAAGAAGGCATATCAGTTGGTCTTTTGTTTAACCACTTAAAAGCAGCTCAATATGCAAGGGTTCCCATCTGTCAGAAGTACAGCTGCTTAGAGCATTATAAGGTAGGCTATGATTTAAAACATCTTCAACTATATTTTACATAAACAAATCGTTCTCTGCTTATAATAATATGTCAATAAGTCTATTACCCCATTTCCAGAAAATTTTGTGGTTTAGCCATCAAATGAAAATACTCACGAAAGCAAAGAAATGCTTAACCCAAAGGAAGAGTTGTCACTGCATAAAAAATAACAAGAAATGACATGGAAAGAGGAGTTTGCATTGATTCATTTGTCATTTATTCATTTTCACCACAAAAAAATGTAAAATTAGCCTGGTCTTTAATATTCCTGGGTGGACAACAGGAATTAAATGTATTAGGTATCTAACCATTCAGTATTTCAATCACAAGTTATTTCACTGACATTACGCTCTTTCCACCTGAGACACTTACTGAAACCACTAGTAGTGAAACAGGGAGGATTTGCAAGAGCTACAGGTAGTGATATGCTTCCCTTGCAAGTACATTATCAGTGCACAACTGAATAGTTTTGGATGTGTGTTATATAAGCACAACTATGTTTTTCATTAATATTACCAATCTATTTTGAAAATATGACAGGCATTCGGATTGAATGTGGAACAAAACAAAAAAGCAGACCTCAACACATCTAATGTAAGTTTAACATACAGCTGTGAATTAAAAAAAAGGCAGCTTTGCCATACATAATCTTCTGAAACTGCACAGAGATAGTTTTAAGTGAACCCAAAGAGTCTAATCATAATTATGTCCCAACCTGTTTTGGAAGATGAGTCCATTTTCTCTTCACATACTGGGAGGAAATTGATCTATCTATTCCTGTTCTCCTGCAAAAGACAGAGGACTATACAAGGGGCTCAAATGAGATCAGACTTTACTTTGAGCAATTTGGCAAGTTACAGAAGTCATTCATTCAGTGGTAGTTTCAAGTACCAAATACCACTTTTAGGATTTGTCATCCCCAGGTAGAGGGTAAAACTGAGTTTGTGGAGGTGGGCCTGGATAAAATCTGAAGAGTTTAATTCACACCATTTACTTTGCAAGCTACTATGAGATGCAACCTTCATGCTAATTATTTAAATGTACAAATATGAAACCCAAAAAAAGCTGTTGCATAACTACATCCTACAGAAATTAAAATTCCAAGATACTGCTGTTGAGGAAGTTCACAGTAGTTAAGTCTAAATGAGCGGTGGGCCTGGATAAAATCTGAAGAGTTTAATTCACACCATTTACTTTGCAAGCTACTATGAGATGCAACCTTCATGCTAATTATTTAAATGTACAAATATGAAACCCAAAAAAAGCTGTTGCATAACTACATCCTACAGAAATTAAAATTCCAAGATACTGCTGTTGAGGAAGTTCACAGTAGTTAAGTCTAAATGAGCCAACTAAAGCAAGAGATAATCCTAATTAAAATAAAACCATCACAAATCATGACAGCAGAAGACATTCTTTGTTTTGGAACATTCTAGGCCTATGAATGTCTGCCTGTATGTACATACACATGTGTGTATGTATATACAACAATACATGAAGTGAGGTCTCTGACAAGTTGCATTACTTTCTGCTAATATTGCAAGTTTGCATCGTGCTTTGGGTTATTTTTTAATTTAATTCCTCTATTTGTACATGAACAGTACCAAAAAAAAATCCCTGAGGACTACACTGTTTGATACTGGATGATTTTGTTCAATACCACGTCATTTTAATTTACGTTGAAGGAGAACTTGTTAGAAGTAGGCTGTAGTTGCTTAAGCTTTAAATGTCAAGTAGGGTTGGGGAGGAGGGTGATGTTTAGTTAATGTAAAAGACAGTTTTCTAAGTAGAATTAAAGAGCATAATTTGTCAGATAGACTATTTAAGTAACATGGAGTGTCCTTTTCAGCTCACAGCCTATTAAGGGGGAAAAAAAAAAAAAAGACCAAACCTCAATTACCAATTACATCTCTGGAGAGTACAACAGGACTGTAATATATTCTGTAAGAGACTGAAAACTCTTATGTTCTGACCTGCATTGCACCTCCATAGAGTAAGAAAATGGAAAACAAAGAGAGGAAGTTATTTGGAACGATAAAAAGGAAGACGTATTGCAATTAAAATAAAGAGTTGTACAGTTGTTTAACTGAATTTGGTTTTCTAAAGTTGGATACGTGATTGCAGTCTCTGAAAGAAAATAACTTGTAATTTACAGTAAAGAAGTGACAAACCTGAAACCCCATGGAATAAGAATTCTTTGTGAGTCATTCCAATACCGCCTTTTACTTACTTTTTTCTTAATTAGAACCATAAAATAGTACAGAAAGTTTAAATAAGAACAACAATAATAATAATAAAGCCTCATTACAGAACCACTTTTAGCCCTAGGATCTCAAAATGCTTTAGAAAGGGAGGTATTTCTAGCCAATATATAGCATGGCTAAGAAAAAAACCTGTCTCCCATGTCTTCTTTGAATGCTGCCTCTTTCCTCTCCCTCTCATATTTCTTCCCAGCTGCCGGAGAAAAAGGAATATGACTGGAATATATAGTCAAAAGCAAAAAAGTAGAATAAATTCAGGACTTCATTTCCACTTCAATACGTCTGTGCGGAGTGGAAAATCAGGGTTCCCATATTTCTTTCCAGGATTTCACCGGTGGAAATCTGCCTGAGATGTGTAGTATATATCTAGTGAGTTTGATTTGTCCAAGGTGCATCTCAGTCACTGCATATAGTCTTTTTCCATTGATCTGTCCATATAACCTCAGGCATAGATATAACGTTGCCTGAATGACTTCAGGCTATTCAGATATCCCAAGATAAGTGCTCACAGTTTTCAGATTCTAGCTGGATAAAACTTCTGAATGGGAAAAAGGAGCAATGTAGATAAACATAGATATATGGTAACTATGTGAAATGCAGCCATTTTCACTTATGGGAGTTTAACAACCTTCTTATGCATGACTGTAATTACCAAGCCTCAAAATTCACTTGTCAGAACCTGGGGAGAAGTCGGGATGTGTATATTTCAGTTTTTCATGTTCACTAGTGTTCTTTTCCCAACCTCATATGTCCACAAAGAAAGCAAACACCCTAACTTCAGCATTACAAAGATGGCTTAAAAAAATCTCTAACAGTAAGTTTAATAAATATTAGTTAAAATTAACATTCTAAACAGCAATTACATCCAAAAAGGGGAGAAACCTCACATGTACCTTAATTTTGTTTGTGTTAACTCCCATAGGTCCAACACTTCCCAGAATTTACTGGGGCCCCTTGCACGGTCCTCAGGTATCCCCTCACACCCAGACCCAGGAACTTCATGCATTCCAGCTCCATCAACGTATCTCTTCCTTTAACCTCTTTATCTCCCACTTGTATTGCCTTTATGGGGGGAAAAAAATAAAAAATAAGGCCTGGTGGGGATGTTAAAACTTTTCTGCTTGGCTGCTTCCTAGATGGTTAGGGCAGCTTCCCTCTTTTATACCTCTCTGCTAACCTCTGGATAGATGCTATTCTTCATCCCCAGGTGTCTGCAAGGAGAATTCCTCCCTCCTGAACCACTATAAAGTGTGACAGAAAACCACTTTCGAGTTTTCACAGAGTGGGAACAACCACTAGCTGGAGTGTGCCTCGTTATTTCTGAGGTCAGATCCCCAGATGAATGCAACAAACTGTGCCTGTGCATTCTCATCTACATGAGTTGGATCATTTTAACTCATTGGCTTTAACAATAATATAGCTTAGGAGAAAAATTTTCCCACTGGTTTTAGTCTAAAACTCTTTCTGAAAGAAAATGCTTATTTCTGTAGTTAATTGTTTTGGTAAAAACAAGCCAAAATGGTTTATTTGGAACATATTCATTAAAGTCAGTAGGCTCAGGCTACCTCTAAAATAAGAAAAAGACCAAGAGACACAGTTTGGCTGTGAAGTAGGTCTTTGAAGTTCACTGTGTCCGGTTGTCTGTTGTGGTGGGTTGACTCTGGCTGGATGCCAGGTGCCCACCAAATCTGCTCTATCACTCCCCTCCTCAGCTGGATGGGGGGAAAAAAGATGATGAAAGGCTCGCAGGTCGAGGTAAAGACAGGGAGATCACTCAGCAATTACCGTCACAGGCAAAATAGACTCAACTGGGGGAAATTACTTTAATTTATTACCAATCAAATCAGAGTAGGATAATGAGAAATAAAACCAAATCTTAAAACACCTTCCCCCCCTCCCTTCTTCCTAGGCTCAACTTCATTCCTGAGTTCTCTACCTCCTCCCCCAGAGCAGCACAGAGGGATGGGGAATGCGGGTTGCAGTCAGTTCATCACACGTTGTCTCTGCCGCTCCTTCCTCCTCACACTCTTCCCCTGCTCCAGCATGATGTCCCTTCCACAGGAGACAGTCCTGCATGAACTTCTCCAACGTGGGTCCTTCCCGCAGGCTGCGGTTCTTCATAATCTGCTCCAACGTGAGTCCTTTCCACGGGGTGCAGTCCTTCAGGAACAGACTGCTCCAGCGTGGGTCCCCCACAGGGTCACAAGTCCTGCCAGCAAACCTGCTCCAGCGCGGGCTCCTC
>NW_008794542.1:2349020-2357114 GCF_000699145.1 Aptenodytes forsteri | reverse complement strand
CTTTCCTCTGGCTGCTGCTGCACAGCAGTTTTTTCCCCTTCTTAAATATATTGTTTCACTGATGGGCTCAGCCTTGGCCAGCAGCAGGTCTGTCTTGGAGCCAGGGTGTCATGGGCTCTATCGGACATAGGGGAAGCTCCTAGTAGCTTCTCACAGAACCCACCCCTGTAGCCCCCCTGCTACCAAAACCTTGCCACACAAACTCAGTACATCTGTTAAAATTAGCAGTCTGTTAAGGAAACTTACTAAAACCAATGCACCCAACTTTAAAAAAAAATCCTAATAAAGGCTTTCTACTAAAAGTATGGCATGGAATATTTTAGTTTAGCTGAAACTTTGAAAACTCTGCAAAGCTTAATTTGGCATCACATTTTTTGCAGAGCTCTGCTACTAGCATAGTGCAGTATTCATATTCTCTTTCAAAGCTCAACATATAAAATTTCTTTTTTGATGGCTTTCTAGAAAATGCAGTCTTACAGCTCTGGTAATAAGGAATGCCTGCCGGTAAAATCCCTGCAGTGATCATCACCAACACACTTTAGGAGAGTCCGACTACTTTGGTAATTCTCTCATCAATTTCGGTAAATGTTCACTTTAGAACATAATGTATTTTGTAATTATGCAGTCAGAAATATGGGCATATTGATTTGTGTGGGGAACTGAAATGCTGTTCTTCACCAGTTCTCAGCTTCGTCATTGCTGAAGCTGCTTCTGATTTTCTTCTACTTCTTACTGTTTGCACATATGTCAATTTTAAACCTTCCAGACATTTTTAAAATTTTTAAAAATATTGAGTTTTTTAAAAAAAATTATACTCATCTCAGTTTCATGATATATATAAATAAAAAAGTTATTTTTTTTCTCTCATAGGTCATCAAGCTTCAAGTGAAAAGTTTTACCATTTTAGAGAGAAGGATTCCTCATCTCTATAAAGCATTTTCTTCTGTATGACGTTTGGATAGTTGATTGGACCCTCACTTTCTCCCAACCCCTTCCCCCTGGAAAACTGAAACTTTGGTGAGGCTGGAGGAATAAACAAAAATCAAACAGGTTGTAAAAAAGCAAAAAATTTACTTTAGCTAGAAGTCAGAAGAATTCCTCCAAGGGAAAGTCTTAAGAAAGCTAAGTATAGGAGCTACTGCTCTTACCATATATTAAAAAGAAAATATAGTTCGATTTAAACTGCTTACAGTATTTATCATTAAGCCTAGACAATGAGTATTTGGTAGCATTCTCCCCTTATAGCCTACATATAGCTATATAACTGGGTAAAAAAGAAACAAAAAAAAAAAACCAAACAACACCCTACACTGCTACCCTATGTTGCTATCCTTCTATTCAAAATAGCTGCATTTGGAATCCCCACCTCAAATCTCCTTTTAAAATCAAATTTACTGCCAGAATTTAGGAGTAAAACATTTTACAGCATTGGTCTTCTCTAATTTTTGCTTCTACTCAGGAGTCCTCAGGATTATGAAACTGCAGGTTTTATGTGGGAAAATGCAATAATTATAAGAAAATGAACTAGCAAAGCTCAATCCATATATGCAACTGAGATCTCATATGGGAATCCCAGTTAATTACTGTCTGGCTTCCTGATGTCCACAAGTCTCATTCATAAACAGTACCAGCTCACTCACAACCATATGCATGAAACTAAATCGTCTCACAGCCAATGGGGCATTTACAGGCTTCTGTCTTTTTCTGTCTTCTCCTATCTGGTCAGATTCATGTGAAGTTTTACTCCAACCTTCAGGTACCAGGCCAGATGATTACACAGTTTGAATTCCATCTACACCTCAGCTGCTGCACGGCAACATTTTATGCCTTCTGCTTGTCTGCAGCATTAAGCCAGTTTAGGGTGATGAGCAATACGAGTAGGAAACATAAAAAAATACAAAACTCCTATCCAGAGTTTCAGGTGTCCGACATAGACCATGTTGTCCACCTTAGGTCCATGATTCAAACAAAATCACCTAAAAGTGGCAGTCTAAGCCTCTTTCCTCTCATATGAGTAAAGAATTTCTTTTCCTTTATAAGCTCCCTTACACACTCTATTTTCCTGTTGTCCTGGTTTCAAAAAAAAAACCCAAAAATCTCTTCTAGAGATAGATTAACTATGAGCAAACTGGAAAGACTGCTTGGTAGTAAGAAGATCAGTTTACAGTTTCCTGCTCTGACTCAGATTTCCTATGTGAATGTAAGCAATATTTTCCTCCCCTATGTGGGCAGAATTCCCAAATCAAAGTCAAGTTATGAAGATAAATTAATTTATTGTTTTTAAGATGCAGTTATTATTATGATGAGACACATAAAATCAATGTTTTCAGAGAAATCATTTAAAATTGTTACTTTATGTATCCAAATAAATACTAAACTAAATGTTTTCTGATGCTCACAACAATTGTCTTCTTTTCCTTTCACTTTGCTTTTAGCCCTCTCTGCCTTTCCAGTGTAGAAACCTGTCTGCTTCTTTCTGAAACTTGTAGGCTGGCTTTACCACATTGCTCAACTGCCCTATTCATTAGTGCCCATTGCCCTTCCCTATTTGCAAATTTCCACCTCCATTGGATCACTGAAAAAAGGCTCTAGGAAAAAAGAAAGTATTTTCATCTCACATAATGTTATTTTATAGACCAGTCTCTCAACTGGTCGTTGCTCCCCAGTAAAGGGTAATGCAGAAGGAAGATCTGAAGCTGTCTTTACTACCAGAGGCTGTGCCCTTATATTCTCATTATTTTTGGTTCTTACAGCAGCTACCCTTAGTATAATATCATGCTTTCTATCGTCTGCCTGAACATATTTTTAATACTTCTTGCTTGCTTCCACTAGTTTAGGAAATTATACATTGTGATATTTTTGTATAATCATATTTCAGCAGTGCCATTAAGTTTTATATTCACTAACTACAGTCATAAATATGAAACTTCAGCAAATTCCAGTGAATCTTTTCATTTTTCAATTAGAATAAAGTTTAATTTAAACTTTTCTTTTGTATAGATCCTTACAGTCTGAGCTTTTTTTTTTTTTACCATTCTGTGCCCTCAAGTCAGTGGCATACACTGCAAAGTTGCATTATACCAGTACTTCACACTATATTCAAGGTGAGGTGCAACCACAATTTTAGATAGAAATAGTATATCCGTCATTGATTTAATCCTCCTAACAGTACAAACTGAGAGACGTGTTTGTCTTCAGCACTACAACTGCACTACACTCAGGACTTGACAGACTTTTCACACAATAACTCCCAAACCTTTTTTTGTTTCTTGGCCAGAATTCTGTAATATGTTTCCTTTTTGTGCATACAGTATTTTTTCATTTGATTTTGTGATTTATTATCATATGCTTGTCAGGAGACCTCTGCATTTATAATCAACACACTCATCTAAATCTTCCTGCATTGTTTCTACTTATGTTTCAGGTTTAATAAAGGGATTTTTTTTTTGCTTGTTTTTTTTCTAAATGTTACTATAGAATAATAGATTGTCTTCCTATTATAGAACTAAAGGGTCTACATGATGTTCTTGCATTTTTGGGGAAAAGAAAAGAGACAGTGGGAATCAATAAAGAGGTATAATCCAATTCCACATTCTGGAAAGAAAAGGGTCTAACATTTCCATTTATGGTGTCAGAAGTAGTGTTTCTGGGAAGGATAAGGATGGGGTATGATTGCTATCTATCAGTCTCCTGTAATAAATAGTCCACAGAGTAGATATCAGGCAAAATTTTTCCAAATCTGCATTGGAAGCCCTTCACATCATACCACCTTTTCACTAACTGTGTTTATTTCAAATCTTAAGCACTTAGGAAAGTATCTCTTTATTTATGTTACACCTCATATTTTTATTTGCTTATTATAAAATATCAGGAAGGTAATTTATATCAACAGGAACTGATTTGACCTTACTAGTTAAGGTGTACTATTTCAAGGATACACACATTTTTGTTTTTCAGCCCACTCGAAATCTGCCAAGCAAGTATTTTCTTTCACATAATAGTCAGAGACAAAGATACCACACATAGAAAGGTGTGGATATTCTCCTTTCTTCCAGGGCAAGTCCTTGGGATGAGGCCACAGTCACATCTCTATTCATACAAGAGATTCAAATATTTCCAGAAGGCTGAGGCCAGCCTTTATACAAAGTTGATTTCAGAGCTAGTGTGGGTACCAAGATAACCTAGGTAGAGAAGAAACAAGAAAGAAATACTGATGCTGCAACAGAGAATATGTAATTTGGAGGCAATCTAATCTAATAATCATGTTGATTAGAGTTAGGCAATTTAAAAGCACATGCAGGCACAAAGGAAGAAACAGCAGGTGATGTGACAGTCAAAACTTCAAGATCTGAAAGATAAGGGTCAACACTGTGCAGTGGACTTACCAGAGCCCCTGACAGGTAAAGGAAAAAGGAGCCAGAGATCTATACAAGGTTAACAAAGAGGTTTGATGAGAGGGGAGGAGAAAACAGAAGAAAGATGATACAGACACAGCATCATCAAAAAAACCCTCAAGGTCCTAAGAAATAATACAAAGATCTAGACTCCTCTGTAGCAATTAATGAGACCTGACAAATCTTGTTTAGCTGTAGCTTTGCTTATTAGTAGCAGGTGCTAAGTAAATTTAATGCATCCTATAGCCTTTGATAATAAAGTAGTACAAGGGGTGACGGTGCATTTCTGCTTTAGCATCTCTCAGTAAGAGAGAATAGCAATTTGCTTTCATTGTGAGGATTCCCTCTCCCATCTGCTTCAGCCTGCATCTAGAGTGGACTGAAAGTGTGCCCTTAATTAGCAAGCCTAGTTGGTGAATGGTATGTCACCCAGGCTGGTGACTGGTGGCATCAAAATGGGTTGCAACACTAGCTATGTCTTCCCTGTTCCAGATTACGAGAACCTGCCATTCACTGGGCCCTAAAGATCTAGACTATTTCACTTAGAAACATTCTAGCACTTGCAAAGAAAACAGATAGAGTGATTTGCTACTCATAAGCATAAGGCAGGATCACAATTACTAACAAGCATAGCCTGTACTTTCCGCTAGCTATTTCAAGGTTAACATCTTTTGCTACCTGCAAGGGTAAGCAAGCTCTTTCATAAAGGGTGATTCTTGGATGAGTTATTCTTTTTCCCATTTACTCCTTTCTGGCAAAATTGCAAGGATTTTATTTTAGATATAAAAATTATAGCTCAAAAATGTAGTGATGCAAAATAATGTATTTTAAAATATCTTTATTTAAATTCTGATGTCAGCACTTGTCCATAAATATGGTAAGGACCTGATCCAGTTCCTATTGGACTGTCCATTGAAGCTGTATTAAACCCATATGAATCTCCCTGCAAACTATGTTTATATCTCAGAATTAGATTAGGTTATGAGGAAAAAAAACATATGAACACTCATGCAGAAAAAGAGTGTGTTTCTTGATGCAGAGAGAGTATATTGTGCTTTGCAAAGATGGTTACTGCAAACGGCAGTAGTCCTGCATGAACTATATGGAAATGGATTTTATTTCAGTGCATCGCATTACAGATCCTAAGTTCAACCTTGTCATTATAATTTGTCATACAATTATGTGTAGGTCCTATCTCCCTAAAGATTCTACCTTTCTTTTACTGCCTCTGGCTGTCATCTGGAAGTTCTCCATCATAATGCAAAAGACTTTCCAAACCCAGAAGTTAATGACCATAGCGATAACTGTTATTTATGCATTCCACTCCCCAAAACCTCTGAAGCATCAGTGACATCTGCAAATTTGGAAAGGCATATGCCTAAGCATGTGCTAACAGTAGCTTACTGGCAGCAACATGATAATGGATTTTGGACCTTTTTACCTTAAGGATCAGCCTTTTCCAGACTTCTTAAGTGCTTTTATTTGACTGGCTTTACAATAGCTGACTTCAAAATTAATTTGGTGATCATGTACCTACTCCTAAAACAAGAATCTAAGTTACAGAACACCATGGCAACTTTGTTCACTGTCTCCACAGAAAACCTTAAGGTGGTGTAAATAGAGGGACTGACAGACACTCTCATCCTAGGCTGGTTTTAAATAATTAGGGCAGGACTGTAGTGAAACTAAACTGGATGTGAAAATATGGATTGTTCTGACTGCTCCATTTTCTGACGTCTCCCTTTCAGCATGATGTTCTAAGAGACAAAACATTCCTATATGATGTGAGATCTTTTGTGTTGAATGCATAATTTATCTACGCATTTCCTATTTCAGTATCTATTGTTTTGAAGAAGACTATTGTTCAAATATTTTTTAAAAAATCTTTCTCAAATTATCTGCTGCATTTCAGGGTTAACCCTCGAAGTACTCTGTCATTCATATTCCACACAGTAAATCAATGACTGCTGCTCATTTGTGATTCCTGCCAAATCGCTATGCTCTGCTCAGAGAGAGACTAGCTCAAGACCCTAATTTGGTGACAGCTGCTGGGAATGCTATTCTGTAAACTGAATAGCCGAAAAATATTCTATCAGCTAATGGCACACAGTCTTCTGAGATCTTATTTGAATATAGGTGGTGATAGCACATTTCCTTGTAACCCATATGTACTTCACAATATGCTGAGTTTGCATTTACTGCAATCATTATAGATGCTTGCATTTCTTTAAATTAAGTTCATACAAGTTCTTGCAGGATGGGGGTCAAAGTTCAAAATTAAGCAGTCAAATGAAGGTGCAACTTCTTTTGTTAACTGGTTCACATCAGCTAAACTAGTAAATGCTTTTGTTCAGACTAAATAATGATAATTTAGGAAACTAGAATATGCATACACCGTAGTCAGTGAGTTAGAACACTTCCTAAAACAGGCAACAAAACCGTATATATCATAACAGCCACAAAATCATCCTTTTCATAAACTGATCAATCATCAGATTAGAATTTGTTACGTTTCTTACCTCCACTACTTTTGCTAGAATTCTCTTCCACACTTCACTGCCTTACAGTACATATCCCTTTGTCCCTACAGCATTTTTTTCTTTTTTTAAAAGCTAAACAGCTCCTATCATTCTTTGTTGTTAAAAACATGGAGTATTTACAAGGAACATTCACTAGCTTTCACCCTCTGCTCTACAGTCTAAAGAAACCTATTTTAGTCGCATACTGTAAGATAGGTATTTTCTGTTGATTCTGATATCCTTCTCTGCCCTTCTCCAAATCCTTTTAGAAAACGTGATCAGACCTCTGTGTACAATGGTGCTTGTTATACATACCTAGCATAGGGTGCTTTATAGAACAGCCAAACTGGTATTTTGTGTCCAAACCTCCACTAGTAGCTTAAGTCGACTCCCTGCAGAGAGAGAAATTTGGGTATTTTACAAAAGTTGATCAGTGAGATCAATGTTACGTATCAATGAGTACCATCTGATTATATTGTCAGGTCTGGCAGCAGCGAAGCAGGAATAAGGGAAGACTAGTGTCACTGTCACATCATGTGTTAAACTTCAGAAAGTTTAGAAAATTTGGGGCATTCTGCCTCCTCTCTTAAACTGAGTTGCAAATTGTAACCATCGCCATGTCACATGTGGGCCCAAAGTGTAAACCAAGCCACAGAAATGACACAGGCAGAAATAAACCAAAACCAAACAGTCCTCCCACCCACCGACCCCCCTGCCCTGTGCACTCAACCCTGGAGGTCACAGGCTATGATATAGGGGATAGCAACAAGCAGCCAGGAGCTGGAGAGGTAGTCATAAATAAATATAGTAAGAGACAAAAAAATTACAACTAGCTTTTGTTAATCCACAATGTCTTTTGTATTGCTGCAAGTATTTTACTATTGATTTTCAACTAGATTCTTAACAATGTTTAACAATAGCTTCCTCCTGGAAGCTGTGCTAAGGCACATGGAGGACAGGGAGGTGATTTGAGACAGCCAGCATGGCTTCACCAAGGACAAGTCCTGCCTGACCAACCTAGTGGCCTTCTATGATGGAGGGACTACATCAGTGGACATGGGAAGGGCTACAGATGTTGTCTGTCTGGACTTCTGTAAGGCCTTTGACACGGTCCCCCACAATATCCTTCTCTCTAAACTGGAGAGGTATGGATTTGATGGGTGGACTGTCAGGTGGGTGAG
>NW_008794542.1:2340408-2348169 GCF_000699145.1 Aptenodytes forsteri | reverse complement strand
GGCACAGGTTGCCCAGAGAGGTGGTGGATGCCCCATCCCTGGAAACATTGAATGTCAGGTTGGACGGGGCTCTGAGCAACCTGATCTAGTTGCAGATGTCCCTGCCCACAGCAGGGGTGTTGGACTAGATGACCTTTAAACATCCCTTCCAACCCAAACTATTATATGATTCTAATTATCAGGGCAGGGGGAGGAGTTGCTTTTTGGCTTTTTTTAAACAAGCCAAGTTCTGAAAAAGGAGCATCAAACTTGAAGGTATGTGAGAAGCTGAGAGTAATTTCTTTTTCTCTAATTTAATTAGGTTAATTTGTGAGGGAAAGGGTTGGTGCTTAAGCAGGTACACTGCACCCTGTGAAGCGGCAGGTGAGTACTGGTGAGACTGAGCACTAGATATTGTCCTACAAATGTATTTTGCAGTAACAAAAGGAAACTTACTGCAAAAGCTTCCTTTAAAGACCTAAGAAGTAGAGTACTTGAAATACATTGGCTTCAGGCAAGTCCTTTCATGTACATTTAAATTATCTATGGACCCAAGTAGAGTCTCCAGAGGGGGTTGGCAGGTTTCACAGCCAATGTTCAAGCCCTATTTTAACATTGTGAACAAGAACTAGAACAGACCTGAAAGTAGGGTTTTCAACTGTGTGTAATAAACTATGTCGTTATTCCCTACAGCAGGAAGATAGGCCTCCTGCCGTATCTTGACTCACTCTCTATAGTTAAAAGAGTGATTCAGAGCAGGAAACTAACCTAGGTGCCATGAGCCAGCCTCTGGAGATTACTTTTTCTCTCCACTGCCTTCACTAACCTCCTGGTTTAGGCATCTATGACTATCCCAGAGAAAATCTCACCCATGCCTCACAGAAGAGTCATTTGACAATTTTCCCTGTGTTCAAGTTCAACTTTGTGCCGAGATTATTAATGACAATTTTATATGACATCAGTAGCAAGACTGATCCTGGAGGATTTCATTAATAATAGTTCCCCTTTAACAAAATCCATTATCATCTCTGCTTTAGCTGGTTCCTCACTTCCTTCTAATTCCTGTAGTAATCTCCGTCTTCAGTAGTTTAACTACTAATTGCCTGGGTAATACTGTAGTAGATTTACTTCTCTAAACTTATTCAAATAAAGACAACAGGTTAATCAGGCATACTGCACTTTTGGGGAAATAGGTATTTCATTTAACGTTTTTTCTAAGTGGGATACTTCCTTGTCTTCCATTATCCTCAAGTACTTTCAGTTGTTCTTTTCTCCAAGAAACTTCACAAAGCCTTGCAGGTTATTGAGCTCAAACCAATAGTTCTGTAGTGATGTGACATGTTTTTGCCCTTTCTCTTCATTGAAATTTGGTTGCATTCAGATTTTGAGGTCTAGGTTCACTGTAATACAGTATAGGAACCAACAGAGTAGATTATCCACCTTTTTGAGCATATAGATTTCATTTACACCAATAACTAGGGTCAACCTTAAAGTTAACATGCTCTCTGTGTATCAATCAGGGTCAAGGACCCAAATTTCTCAGGTCAACGGTCAGAAATACTGAGCAAGAAACATACTGTAGGTATAGTCTATTCACCTCGACGGCTCAGTTTAAACTTGGTAATTCCCTGTATTTGTAGCCTTTGTTCAATGCTAGATTATTACTCTTGAATTTATAACAGTGTGATCCATGTTTTATAACAACATAAAAGTTCGGGAACTGTAGATGTTACTTTAAGAGAAAATATTAAGTGGAGGAGAGCTATATTTTGCCGACAGATTGCAGCATAAGAACAACACTAGAAAATGAAGTTATTTGCTGGTAGTGTGGCAGTGTAAACAATGAAGCATGTTGCCTACCCCCCCATCATTTGGCAACCCATAAAACCTGAAGTCTATAGCTCCATCCTGGTTGTCACCCAGACTGCCCTGCCCTGCCCTGCAATCCTGCCACACTTGCAGGAACGGTAACATTCACATCCTTCTCTCACCCTAACCCTGTCCTTTCATTGGCACATGTCTCAGCTTTGCAGGGTACAATGAGGCAGTCAGCACCATTCCCACCATACACAAAAACCTTAAACCGCAGCTCTTTCTCACATCCCCTTCACTACTTCATGAAGTACAGAGCAGCCTGAAAAGACCCTGCATCATAGAAAGGCTTTGCTTTGCATCTGGATGATACAACGTGGACAAAACAAGGATGAGTGATAGGTAGGACACAGATAAAGAATGAGGCTCAGATAGCCTGGAGGGGACTATGTCAGTGCAGACAGACCTGCGGTGGTAGCTTGCTCAGGAACAGGAAGACCTGATACAGTTGTGAACGTGATTCCTGAGCATGCTACTGCTTTACTAACAGCCTGCCAGTGCATCGGGAATATTTTTACAGAAATAAGGACTTTTTAACAGTGTGGCTATGTAGTCAAAGGGGAAAAAAAAAGGTGTTTAAATATGCCAAAATAATGTAACAAAAAATAGAATTTGTACATGTTATCAAAAAATAGCTAATAACATAAACAGACAGATAGGGACAAAATAAGATGCAGATGGGAACCTAAACTGGTATTTCTTATCTTCTGAGTGCTTGACTTTGCGACCTTAATACTGCAGGTTTTGAATGTGTAATTTCCCTGTTTTGTTTTAAGAACACTACAGCCACAGAAAACACATCACACAGAAGAGTCATCAGCAGAGTCAAAAGTTGGGTTATCACTTAATTTTACGTTTTCATAGAGACTACCTTCTTTTTCTTAAAGTGTTTGATTATGTTTGAAAGCTGAAAAATACCTCAAACAAATGAATTCACCAATAGCCTCCACTTTTTATTTACAATTTTTCAGGGAGGAACAGCTGTAAAGGGGCTTTTTCTGACTACTTGAAAGCAGCATTTACATAGAGATTAATACACTTGAGACATTCCACGGGACACAAATCTGTTTAATTGGTTTCTCTTGACTGTAATCATTCTACCCAAGATTTTTTTTCAGCACTTGAAAAATTACAGACAAAAAATCCAGTTTGTAATCATCTTGCTGAACCATGCAGTAGTCCTCTATTAATTTTCTATTGATACATTCTTTGCTTATTGGCTGAAAGTGCAGCCCTCTCTGTGAAGCTATATGAGCAAAAAAGTAAGAATAATCTCTACAAAGCAATGGCTGATATGAATGGCTGGCTAGACGTTGTGCAAACCTCCATGCTGGTAACTGCCACCAGCTGACTCAGAAACTGTCAAAAGCTTCTAATCTGCTTCACTTTTGCCTCATTTGCTGCCGCATTTTTGCTTGATGGTGAAATCTTGACAAGGCATTGCTGCAGCTTTGTTTCAATTTAGTTTATACACTGATCTAGCTATACCACAGCTTTGGCAGCTGCTAAAATATACTTCATTCCCCCATATCCCCAGTGATTTTACAGTCTTCATAATGTTCAGATCTTATCAGCCACTGAATTTCATCTTCTCGGATAAGTGAAACTTTCCATTCCTCCCTGTTCTTTACCAGCACACATTCCTTTTTATCATGATTTTCAAGCCTTCATCTTTAGAGCATTTATACTGAGGTCAGTGAATTTGTCATCTTTCCTTCTACAGAGATGCTCCTGTGCATCCTAAAGAGACTACCAAATGGTTCTCAGAGGACACAACAAACTAAACCCCAGCTAGGAGGATTTCTTTGCAAGATTGTTATTCTATGAAACTTCTTGCATGACATTTATTCAATCAAATTATTATTGATTTCTCTTACCCCATCCCTATCGGGAGTAAAATATTAAAGTGGTGTAATAAAGTGAAAAATAAGAGTTGGTGTATAAGGATCATGCATTTTAAAATGAATTGTTAATCTGTCAATAAAACCAATAAATGTTTGTGGGTTTTCCTGTCTATGGAAAAGGTAAATATTTTATTGTAAATATAAAGAAGACAGTTGCAAATTTTGCTTGTCACTGCAAAGGCACAATGTATGGTATATTAACCTTTCAGCCCATAAGCATTTGTCTATGTATTGGCACTAACTGACACCAGCAAACACCATACTTGTGTCAAGAAAAAAAACAATTTGATGCTGAATGCATGATGAGGCCAGTCAAAGGGAAATTAAGTTATAACCACTTTCTTCTTAGCATGCCTCTTAATTAGAGTAAATTGTTAAATCTTTGTAACTGAAATATTCATGACAGAAATAATAGTCTAACTAGAAAGCATTCATTGAAGATGCTTTTTAGCATATTGTACACTGTTTGTACAGCTACTTAATCCTGTAATTGACATCAGGTCTTCTTGTTGTTTTTTTGAGAAAATCCAGCTCAGGTAAGACAGATTTTTTTTCAGCCTTCTTTCAAGACACAAAACTGAAGAAAAGTGTCTATTCAAGAGGAATGTTTGAAGTAGCATGCAGGAGCTAAATCTTGTTAACAAATAATGAAAAGTGTGTTTAAATTCCATAAACCTCACTCGGTTTCTTTTAATATTTATAAACTGTTTACTGAAATAATAGTGTATCTGTTAGCGATGAATGCAACAGTAAAATATTTCTTCTTTAAGGGAAAATATAAAAGGTAATGCTTTTTTCCTAATAAGATTTGTACTTAGTTATGGCATAGCACTGCTGATATCGGAGGTTTAAAGCTGAGTAACAATAAGATTTTATTAATGTTTAGTGACAGTGTGCCTAGCAGAAAGGATGGAATTGATGGATAGTCACGCTTTTTCACACCGCTTGTTCTGTGACTCCATTATCTCTGTGGAGCACAGAATAAGGCTGTCTGTTAGGCACACGTAATAAGCCCAAGTTTACCGACACCAAAAGGGATGCTACGGTAATTTCATCCTGTACACTCAGTCCTCATTCCCCACATCACAAGGTTTTTAGGCATAGAAGTAATTGGTTTTGTTGTGTTTTTTTAAAGTCAGATTAGTTCCTTAATTCCCAATTCACCTAACAGATGAACAAAGACTTGTGCTGACACAGCACAAAGAGGGGGAGGTGCTGCAGGGAGGGAAAGAGAAAAAATAAAACTCAACAGGCACTGAGACATAACACTTTGTACCATGAAACTACAACTTAAATCAGGAGCAGCATAATTTCTCTAGAGTGGGGAATGAGCAGCAGTTGTAGTTACTGCCTGTAAGTCAAACATTCACTCATTCCTCTGCCTCCAAGAGGTTGAGCTACTGATGGCCATTTAAGGCAATTCACAGTTCCCTTGCCAGTGTAAACAATTATACCCAATAATGCCTTTCACTTCTTCTCCCTTTTTAAGAGGAGTTTCTTTTTTAACCCTACATCATCTCAGTGATCTGGTTTACATCAGGGCCTTGCGAAGGCAGAGACAAAACTGAATTGGGCTGCAAACTGCTGAGCAGGCACAGAAAAGCCTCTTGTTAAGCTATAGCCCACAGACTTGTGTAGCGACAGGCAGTAATTGAGGATGACAGATGCTGGACCAAGTGTCCCCAATGTCCCCCACTGAAAATGGCTCCATGACAACCTTATGTACCTTTCCAGAGGTCGGTTTTTTCACTTGTAGTCAGAAAATCCTTCCTATTTTGATTTAAGTATTTGTGTTCTCAGAATTAAGCAGATTTAATTTCCTCACCCATTGGACAGTACTTGGCTTCTAAGATTTATAAGAGGATTTTGAATGACAGACCTGGCTCTACTCTGAGGGGAGATGGCAAATCTTCTGGGCAGCCATGAATGAATCTCAAGTGCACACACCTTATCAAGTAGGTTTGATCATAGGCCTCCTGTAACCTAGTTCAGTGCACTCTTCACAAGCAATTTTGGCTCATGTTCTCATCTCTTTTTAGCTGGTGTCATTTTTCTGTCCAAGAGTCAACAACACCAATTGAAACATAGGTAAATTGTGACCCTAAACTATGCAAGATTACATGTATTTTACTTACTGTCACTTCTGAAGCCTGCACCAAAAATCTACTTGCTATTGACCAAGTGGAAATTTCCACTCATGTTATAGTTTGCTAAAGCATATTATAATTTTTAGGTCTTAGTGAATACTTTCCATGCTCTAGGACTAGAATGAGGCAGATTTGTTCCATTTGAATTTGAAAGGCTAATTCATTAGCACATTACGCCTACATCAAAACATTCATCCTCGGAGGTGCTAAAAAGTCGTCAGTTTTCTAGAATTTTTAGTTCCATATCATCCTTACCCATATTACAGGAGAATTTTCTTTCATGCCAAAAATGATAGCTGTGTTTTGCTTTATTTGCATGAACCCAGTATATCTTTCTCTCTCTGTCTTAACTATGTCTTTTCTTAATTCTTAAGCAGACAGATTGAACTGCTTCTTCAGCTAGTAATTCCACTGATGCCAGCATAGTTACACTACCTTCGTACTCTTGTGCAAGTCTCTTTTGATAGACTGGTCAACACAGCAAGGACATAAGGATAATTCACTCAAAAGAGAAAATACAGGCATGGCTGCAGGAGGGCACAGAGGCAGCTCCCCACCCACTGCTGATACTTCAGCCTCCTCAGACAATTCTGTTTTCTCTCTGGCAAGCAGTTACATGCTTAGCTCTCAGTTACATTCTTCTTTCCTTTTTCTTCCCTTTATCCTCAGATTCCTAAGGGAATGAGAAATGTTCCTGAGAATATTTCTATTCTCATTTAGCCAATTAAATTCTCTAGTGGATGTGCCATACACAGATCTACACACACTCACTCAACAGTAAATCAGCAGCAGTATTAAAGCATTTTTCAATATGAATAGCTGGGTCATACTCAGGTTCCTAATAAAGAGGATTTTCTATATACTTTTTTTTTTCAGCTTGGTTTACTTTATCATCATTATAAGCTGCAGCAGGCTTTATGAGCCTGAAGGACAGGTGAGCAAGCAGAAAGCAGATGAAAGACACTTTTTGAACAAGTCATTTCTGGCAGCATGGCAGAGGTTGTTCTGAGAGGATAGTCAGAGGCGGAGAAGACAAGAGCTGCATGTGGTCCTAGGACGGGTTCTAGGACAGCCTTCTGTAGCTGCTGTGCAGAAGGCAGGTAACCAGCAGGAAAGACCAGGAATACTCCCAACACCCTCGAGATGGCAACTACAGGAAGGGAAGAAAGAGAAAGGGATGGAGGAAAAGAAAGCTGCAGTTATGTTCAAAGTTATGTTGAAGTTTGAAACCAGTAACAAGAGGTTTTATTTAATACAATAATAGAGAGACAGCCACCAGGATTTGAAAAGAGGAATTACATCTCTGTGTCAATAGAAAGGAAGATTACTCTGGTAGCTTCATTTTGTAAGAACAGAAAGGGTAAGAGATTGGGGGCCTATTTGTGATAATAGATTCAGAGCTCACATCTAACACATTAAGTTTAATAAACAAAACCAAAAACACTTTGCCACACATTTACTATAACTGTAATATATTTAGCTGCTGAAAGTATTTGTTGATCCTTCCTCTCTCCCTCACTTGGCCTTACGTCCATAGATGACAAAATCTTTTCTTTCCAATTCTTTCTTAAGTGAGAAAATGTAATTGCTATTGAAGATGCTACCACCAGTATTGCTTTTCTTTAATCATAGAGAGACATTCAGCTGACCCTTAGAATCTCCATAGATGACAAAATCTTTTCTTTCCAATTCTTTCTTAAGTGAGAAAATGTAATTGCTATTGAAGATGCTACCACCAGTATTGCTTTTCTTTAATCATAGAGAGACATTCAGCTGACCCTTAGAATCATAGCATAGAATCATAGAATAGTTTGGGTTGGAAGGGACCTTAAAGATCATCTAGTTCCAACCCCCCTGCC
>NW_008794542.1:2321890-2339137 GCF_000699145.1 Aptenodytes forsteri | reverse complement strand
TAGTTCCCCGGGTCTTCCTTTTTGCCCTTTTTAAAAATGGGGGTTATGTTTCCCCTTTTCCAGTCAGTGGGAACTTCACCAGACTGCCACAACTTCTCAAATATGACGGATAGTGGCTTAGCAACTTCATCTGCCAGTTCCTTCAGGACCTGCAGATGCATCTCATCAGGTCCCGTGGACTTCTGCACCTTCAGGTGCCTTAGATGGTCTTGAACCTGATTTTCTACAGTGGGCAGTTCTTCATTCTCCCAGTGCCTGCCTTTCCCTTCTGCAACTTGGGCGGTGTGGCTTGAGCACTTGTCAGTGAAGACTGAGGCAAAAATGTCATTGAGTATCTCAGCCTTCTCCATGTCCTGGGTAACCAGTTCACCCGTTTCCTTCCAGAGAGGGCCCACATTTTCCCTTACCAATTGAATTTCAGAGTGTTTACATAAAACTTGATGTGGATACAATTCATTTCTGTGTGTTGTAAAGACAATGGGTTTTATTCTGCAAAATGCAGCACATTTCCATATTTATCATTGTAAGCATAGAATTGCCTAAAGGCAGCACATCTTTAATTAATTTTTACTGCAGTGTGAAAAGAATCCTAAATCATTAATCATTTGCCTTTCACTATACACTGAAAGAAAATTTTCCTGTCCTGTTCTATACACACACACACACAATCTTGTTGAACTTGACTTTTCAACAACCTGGTTACAAATTGAACCCCTTTCAACCTCTTGATCTAAGCTGATCTACCCATCAGACAGTAGTCCTCCAGTAAGATTGGGGTAGCTAGAGTTGCCAGTGGCTGGCCAGCAACTTCTCCTAGAGCCCGTACCAGTTTCAACAGGCACAGATGCTGGATTGAATTTAACATCTAATGTATATTTTCTAGCTGATTTTTTTTAGCTTTCATTCACCTTCCATAATTGGCTGATAATTGTTTCCTCTACCCAATCATCCTTCTGTCTTCTATTATTTTCCATTACAAGAGGTGAATAAATAGCTTTCCGTCAGAGAAGGCAGTTGTATGACTTCCACATATGTATTTTTTCCCTACATAAATGCCAGCATATATGATGTTACACTTAGTAGTCTCCAGTAGGGCAGCTTAAATGAATGTACCTGATCATTCCATCTGCTGCCTAAACAAAGCCTGGCAAATCAATTTATTATACATTCCATATATTGTATGAATATTAACTAATCTTTCCAATAACCCCCTGCCCCTGGCAGTCATTACTGGCCCCATGTAAAAGATGAAATAATTAAGAAATAGTAAGAATAAATTATACCTCTGAACTACTTCTACGACTCAAGATTCTAAAGACTTTCTTAGGGAACTGGTGAACCTTACAGGGTTAGGCAAGTAATTATTTGGTGGCCAAATTAAAATCTGACCCATATAAGGAATTCAGGGTCATATGCAGACAGAACTAGATGCATACGCTGAAATGTCAAAGTGCCCAAAACTATAGCATGCACCAGTCTGTCATCCTTAAAAAAACACCAGCCTCCATATTAATCTGAAGGACTAACCTTACATTTCTTTTTTTTTATCTTTAAAGTTACCAATGTATAAAGTATGTCTGAATATCCGAAAATTCTGATCTTCTTGATAAGCATGAGAAGTTAACTAACTTTACCTTACCTAAGCATGATCAGAATCAGAAAGGAGGCATCTCTTTGCCCAGGTTATACAAGTGAGGTCCCATTTAGGGAAGCAAGTTTATGTCAAGCCTTTTTGCTACATTTTATACACAGGGTGAGCAATTTTTACTCAGCAAAGACTTACAGGCAATCCAGCTGAGGAGGCTAGCCCACACAGTGAGCCACTTGATCCACAACTCCTACGAGACAATACAGAGAGATTCAGTTTCACATCAAAGCCAGCTGAATACGATGTTCTGACAATTTTTGACAAGTGAAAATAAATCTCCTTAATGCTAAAATATAAATAGTCTTCATTTGTATGTCGCAACTAAGTGCATAGCTATATTTTAACATTTCTTATTCACAATTTTTCTGAATTCAACATTTTCCTTACATTTCAACCAAATTCGGAATATAAATTAGTGTCAACAGATTTTAATATCACACTGGATAAGAATTTCTATTTTCAGGTAGCATTAGCACTCTTGCTTTAAAATGATCTTCTGAACCACCAAAGGAGAGTCTGAAAACCATCTTTTGAGTATGCTCACAAGCTTCTCTAACACACACGTTACCCTCAAGGTTAACATTTTAGGGCCAAATATCAGAGGAATCATTTCAGTGATGACACGCAAATTGAGACTACACAACTTTCTGCTAGCATAAAGACTGTGGTAGATATTAGCTTTTCTTTCCCTTCACTGTTAATATTTGCTGTGTGTCATATCAACAGATTCAGGCAGATAGTTTCTGAAAGTTAGTGCTAAGATGAAATACTACTCTTCTTACTTTCTTAAAAAGACTGTCAATAATGGATATGCAATAAAGAGATGAACAGAGATAAGAATTCTCTACAAGGGGTTTATGTTTATCATATAGAATTTATAAGTCATTCAGTACTAAACATACTACATCACATTAGTTTCTACCTATATATAACTTACTGTGAAGGCTACTTTTTAAGAGGTGATATGCCTTCTGTGAAGCTCTTGAGAAGGGGATCTGTATGATCTTGGCATCTGAAATGGATTAGAAATATATTTAAAGCAGATGATTCTTTCCCCATACTTCATGGTTTTATAATGGCTTTTCCTCAAATAAGCATGTTTCTGGTTTTGTTTGAAAGTATATATATGAATAGTTAATGTATTGTGTATTCAGAGTACTTTTTTTATATATTCAGACTATATACAGTTCAACAAAATTATTACTGTAAAATTGCTGCTTCACAATAAGAAATAATTCCCTGTATGTGAATAGAATTAGGAAAAAGTCATTTCCATTTGGTAGTTAGGGGCAGATCATTGTTTAACTGAGATCAAAATAAGAATAACCACATCATATGGCACCTCGGATCAGATCAGCTCTATGTCATTTAACATAATGCTTTATGCCCAGACTCCAGATCTTAAAACCTGTACATCACTTAATTAAGTAAAGCATACAAGGTCCTGAAGATGAAAGTTTCTGGAGCTGTCTGAAATTATAGAACACAGCTTTGAAGTGTAATAGAACAAATAAGAGATCATAAACAGGAAAAAAATCCACTTAATGTGTCATATAGAATGGGTCAGCTCAGCAGGAAGTATCATTTGTCTGTGAGAGAGTTTAAAGTCTGTTTGCATTACTTATATTCAAGCACTGATGATTTAAAAGATTTTTCTGTGCCTTAGATTTCCATAGCACTTCTTACAAAACTGCCTCACCACCAAGGAAAAGTATTTTAAAAATGCTAAATATACTTTCATGTTGAAGGCTTAAGAATAACCCATTTAGGTCTGTTGTAGCAAGTGCAGCAACTGGCACAGTAACAGTCTGGGTGTTATTCTCAGCTCTGATATTTTGCCAGTTCTTTTGACTTTTACCCAAGAAAAGTTTAAATCATTTTAATGAACTCCTGAAATCCTTAATGTGGCATGTAGTTGCATTTCTTGTTATTTAGCAACATTCAAATTTTGAAATAAATTGGTTTTAAAACATGCACAAGTAATAAAAAATAATTTAATTCTTTCTCTCTGCTCTTGTTTTGGTTTTTTTCCTAGAAAAACTTTTTTGTCTTTCATAAGAGAAATGTTTGAAGCTCTTACATGATTTATTATTTACATTATAATAACATGTAGGTATAAAAGACAAGAATGAACTCCCCTTTCCAGACAGAAAACAGAATAAGCATAAACCATGAGACAGGTTGAATTCAATAGAGTAACAAGAATACCAGAACAGTCAAACAACTTTTTTTGTGCAATATGATTTTTAAACAGTTTGTAGATAAAGATACACTTGATGAAACATAATTAAAGAAGACTGAAATCTGCTATTTCAAATATTAGAGTACATATAGTTTACTTGTTACTCCGGAGTGTTATTTTCCCTCAGCATGAAACATAAATTTAAAGGACTGAAAAATAATAATGCCTATTACAATTTTGTTAAAAACAGAAGAAAAACAATCTGACCAAGGAAAAAAAACTGAACTTTGAAACAAGCAAAGATATCTTTCTCAACATCTATAATGCAATAGGTAACAAAGGATAATAGATAAAAGATAGAAACTCCAACTACACTGTTGAATTCTTTCAGAAGATTGTCATCATCAGTACCAACCTAGATAAAACAGGGTTCTCTTTAGAAGAGTCCTCTTCAAATCTAAAAATCAAATCATGACACAGAGGACTTAATTATTTACTTTTAGTATGACAAAGGACACATACTTTTAATCTTGGAGATTTTAATGGGTCAGTTAGTCTGTCTCAGCACTAACAAAGTCTCTTTCATTATGGCAGTCATTTTACATATCGCAAATTCATCCTCTCAACATCAGGTTAGGGTTGTTACCTTGAGGTTTTTTATCTGTGTTTGATGGATGGGCAATTAAACTTGTGATATCACAGATTTGAAACACTGACATAAAAAGGAAAGAATGCACATTTTTGCTCCCAAATCATGTCATATGCAGTCAACCAGGGCTTAAAATCTCTGTGTTCTACCAATAATAAAGAACAGACACATATTAGTGGAGCTGCTCCAGAAAGGGTCTCAGTGGAGATTGTTAGCCACCAGATCCAGCACACGGAAGGGACATCAAGTCTTCTTCATTAATGACAGGAGGACTGTAGTAGGCATAGTGTCACGAGGAGAGAGCAAAAAGAATATCACAGAATTTATAGAATAATCTCTCTTCCTTATCTCCCCTGTCTCTTTTTCTGATTTATATAGGAGATATGATGGCATGACAAATTCATGAAGAAATACAGGGGAGATACAGGAAAAAGGGACTGCTGACCTCATTTCATGGAGAATCTTACTCTGGAATGTTGTCGCCAGGTTTCATCTTTCTTGGAGGTAGTACATCTCAAGTGGGAAAAAGAAAGGAAATCCTGGGAGCCTGCCAGTCTTGCAAATAGCCTGAATGACTTGTTTCCCTGAAGGAACATCTCTCATTGTCATTGACTGAAGGCACATCAGGTGATTTTGAAATGATCACATAAGAGTGAGATAAGGCTGTTTTGGTGAATATATTGCAGGAAATAAGCAAAGGTATCTGGGCTAGTAATAGCAATTCACAAAGTTCAGGAAGGAGGTGCCTGAGGTTTAAAAAGTCCACAGTTCAATTAAATGCTAGAACAAGTGCTGCAAAGAAAAGGATTATCAAAGTTGGAAATTAATTTTAAGCGTTAACAGGAAAGAAAAGCATGACCCACAAACTTTATTTCTTGCTAAAGCTAGCAACCTATATAATTACTGAATAGATTGACACAAAACAATCAGCTTTCCAGAATCTGTTCGGAGTATAGAGCAACCTCAGCCTCAATCTAAACATAGACGTAAGGAGCCAGCCATCAGGACAGCCAGTTTTGACTGCCTTTTGCCCCTGCTTCCCGTATCTTGCTATGAAAACAGAAGAGTTGCCATTTTAGGAAGGACTACAGCTCTGATGCTACAAGCTGCTTCAGTGTTTCCAGTTTGATAACATCTGTGGGAATAGAGCTTCAGGGGGTCTGTGAACAAAGGGGATGTTCAAGGCTCTAAGGGTAAATGCGAATGAGACGAATGTGAATTTCTTCTCTTTTTTTTTTCTCTTTATGGAGAGAGGAGGAGGAATTGAGTGACAAAAGTCATATTTATGGTCTTAGTCTGTTTTTTAACCTGGGATTGGCAATACTGAATATTCAAAACTTCATAAATATTTATTCTGAATGCACGCTTATGTTTCATTCACATCACAGCCTTGTGCAAAGTCTGAAGGGCTGCACTGGATGCAGATAAAGGAATTGCTCAATCATTATTATTTATGTACAAGTTTTGCTGGATTAGGACCTTGGAAAACGCTGTTTCTATAAGTATTTCCCTCTCTTAACTTCTCACAACTTAATACAAGTGATACTATGCTCTTCTCATATTCCTGCTCATGCAGTCGAAAGTATTTTTACAGTAAGGAGTATTGCATTGAAGAGCTAGGTTTACAATTCTAAATAGGAGGGATTTTAATTATCGATTCATATTCACCTTGAAACTATTCAGCATCTAAAAATTGGTTCTCTCTTTTCTTATTTTTCAACAAGAAGCAGCTCAGTACAGTATAACTTACACCATTGCAGTACAATTGTCTTTAACAAGCCACCATCCCAGTCCAGTGATTTCTCTGACAACTCCTTTTTCGGTCCTTAACTGAATTATGTAATAATGAGAAATATAAAATTGAGTGCATCCCTGTCCCCATTTTCTATAAAACACATATTTTTTTCTGATAGTCCAATTCAGAGGAATTAATACCAAAGATAACATTTCATAACTATGCCATCTTATCTGTAAGAATAAAATCCTAATACTTAAACCATTCTATATGAAATTCAGCATTAATTACTTACCAAAATGTCAATACCAATTACTTAATGAACTATTCAAAATGGCATCTCACTAAACCTAAGGTGATCTTTAAGATCTCATTCAACTATGCCCTACTTCAAGCTGAGTGCTGTTACTGCTAGGCTACAAAATTTATGCTCTGTTACACATGTGCTCTCTCACTGTCTACTTCTCCCTGTTCTCTGATCTTGGCACCCTTCTCTCTCTCCTGAGGTGTCTATTTCTTTTTCTTCTATTGATCATCATTTGTATCATTTTTTCCACAATAACAATACACAAAATTTAAATCTCACAGCATGCTTATTCTACCTTATCCATATGAAGAATAAGAAATCATTTCCTAAAGGAATAACTGGACTTCCTGATACATACTCACAGGTGTTTTACTTCAACTACAGGTTGTCCATGTCATTGCAGAAATAGCTGAATCAAGTTGTAAGCAAGAAGTTTGTCAATGCCCATAACAATCCCCTGGACAAAGTCTTGCCTGGGAATATAAAGTGACACCTCCAGATAATTGAACACATCTTTTAAAATTTCTTGTAACAAGAAACCCGTAGTCTAATGATACACCTTTTTTTCATGCTGAATTTTTTTACTTGCTAGATTATACATTATATGATATCTTAACATTTATTTTATGCACAGAAGCTGATATTTTTCTTGAACTATCAACCCCTGCATAACAAAATGCTTAAATGTGCTTAAAGCTAAGCACAAACATAGTCCCTTTAAAGTGAAAAAAACTAGACCCATGCTAAGATTATGCATCTGCTTAAGTACATTGAGGCATGATGATAAAGTAGTTGAATGAAATGGCTTCCGTTATTCATTTAGATATTCTAAAATAAATGGACATAAAAGAGTATTAAATAATCACTATTTTTTAAAGGTAACTTTAGGACACTGTGATAGCTGAACCTTTAACTCCATTATGATGCTTTGTGAATCCCAACCTTTTTTACTAATGCTCAAAACTGCAGTAAGACTTCATTTTACAAGCCGTGTTAAACACAATAAATAACAGGTTCTGTAAAAGTCTGATCAGTGGAAGAACTTCTGGTGAATTCTGCAGAAGGGCTTAACTTTATGAGAACATGTGCAGACCTAATCGTGCCAGATGGCTGAATGGAGCTCTGAAGCTCTTATAACCATATCTACTCCTTATGGTTATGTCAGCTGCAAGTGCAGCAGGACCAGCACTGGCCTCACTTCAGCTGGGGTGTGGTTAAAGACAAAATTATGTTCTGTGTTAACAGCTAAACAATTGCCCTGCTCTGCAGCACACCTTGTTGTCTTTGTAGCAGAGAGTTATTTTAAGCCCTGTGCCAGACTGGATCCAGCTGGGCTTCGGACAGAGGAGGGGAGGATTAGAGCCCACTGTGCATTTGCTGTGCCAGGCAGTGTTAATGGGAGAGGAAAGGTGTTAGTCCAGTTAAGGAGAACGTGGAATTTTCTCCTTGATAATCAAGGCCTAAAGCATATGCCCTTGATGGATACTATTGTGAAAGGAAAATCTTTGTATCGTTTTCTGGACAGATCTCAGCATCCCGAAGAAAGCAGCCCTTGAGGGGCTGCTGAATCCACACATCAGTGTGGGGAATAAGCTCATGGAATAAGGAGAGATGCAGCCAATACATCGAAAAAGGTCACCTTCTTTCATTACCTCCCATTCCTCTCACAGCAAGTAAGAATCAGTGATAGCCTGTGTCCACTAAATCCTGTGTGTTGCTGAAGCGTTAAATTTATGGGCTACCCTTTACTCGCAATGTAATCGAATTCCATATGACTTGTTGGAGGAATGTAATATAAAAACATTTAGGTATTAACATGTCACATTTACAGAACTAGATTCTCCAAGCCATTACTCTTGGAAAGCCTGGAAAGCATTCTGTGGTCACTGACTCAGAACAATAAAAAACAATTCTGTAAACCACAATAAGTGTAAGGAACAATCTTGAAGAGATGGGTATTATTAATTTTAATGAGAATCGGGCATCATCACTGTTTCTAGTTGTATTGACTGATAACAGCTTTTAAATAAGAAAAGCAGAATACACATTATTTAAAATCACGTATGATAAAAAAGTATTGTCCACCTATTAACCAACACTTTTAAATCTAATTTTGAACAAACTGCCGAGAATGATTAGATGATAAAGTACTGTATCAATGTGTTTTTCTTTGCCATAATGCTACTTTTGTTTGCTGAGCTTGCTGTCTATAAACAACTTATAATGCTCACTTTTGATTTAAACAGTGCTAACACTTCTGCATTTACTGCAATAATACTGTGTGAGTCATAACACCGTAAAGTAAGACATAAAAGCAATTTGCTCTCTATAGGATATTGATTTTTAAATAAATGACTAAATTTTGTGCTTATTCCATGCAGAAAGCAAAAACAAAACTAGAATTAATAAATTTATACAAACAGCTTTTTCAAACTTATCTAAAACAGAGCACTAGTTATGGAAAGGGTTTCTGGATACATCTTTAAAGCCCACAGAATAGTATCACACCTTCACTGAAGTGCTTCAGGAAGGAACATGTCACACTCTTTCTAAAACTTAGGACTTCTGTTCCTCTAAACATATATCAACATGACAATTTCTGGACAAGCTAGAGCTTAAAGTTTGAAAAAGGAATACTTTAATGCAAATACTTTGCCAATATATGAAGCTTCATTATGAAATCTTACTTTCCTTCGAGTATTATATTTCCAGACCAACTTCACTGAACCTCCTAGAAATCACACCATCTTTATTTTTTCCGATGTGCTTATGGGCCCAGAGTACCAAGCATTTTGAGTCAAACAGAATTTGTTTCCTGATTCTCCAAACCACAGTTAACGGGAAAAGAGCATCAGAGAAAATGTGGTCCAATTTTTTTCTGAGTAGCTCTTCTCTGTCTCCTGTGTCTGATATTAAGGACAGGCAGAGAGAACTTTTTATGGCACTAATTGACTTCTCATCTATCACTGATGGAGACGTAGCTATAGAATGGATTAAGCAGTTCACTCTCAGTGACATAAGGAATAGAAATTTCTGCCAAGAAATTCCTGTAAAAAAAAAATGGATGACAGGTTTTAAGATTAGGTCTAGGTGATAAACACCTGGGTTTGGCAGTGAAAAACAAAGAAATCCATATGGATAATCAAATTGGATTTTTAAAATTCTTTTTTATCTTGCAAAATTAAAAAACAAGTTAGATACAGAATGTCTTGTCTTAAATTAAATTTAGTGTTTGATTTTCTTCTACTTGTAAAGAAGTGAACTAGGTAAAGGACCAGATTCATCAAACTGAAGATCATGTCCTGCCTTTGCCTAGGAGCCTATTGATTAGAAGCCGTGGGCGACCTGTGCTCATTCCAGCTTCTCAATAAGCAGAATTAACTACTTTTTTGAAGGAGATTACCAACAGAGTGCACAGACATCTATACTAGGTTGCATGCTGTTCAACATGAATATGAAATAAAGGGTATGGAAAAAAAGGATGAGTAATGAGGTAACAAAGTCTTCAGATGACAGAAAATTACTCATAACAGTTAAATTTAAAACTGCAGAGAATCAGATCTGAAGATACTGATAGATCTGAAGATACTGATAGGACAGAATATGGCAGATAAAATTAGTTGACAATAACTGAAAAGAACTGTACATGGGGAGAAAATCCTAAGTGTGCCCATAATATAATAGTCTCTGAATGAGCTACCACTCAAGAAAGAGATCTTGGAGAAACTGTGGAGAGTTTTCTGAAAATAGGACCACTATAGTTAGCAGTAGTCAAAAAGGAAAAAAAAAAAGGCACACGTAGTAAGAAAGAAAAAAAGAATAAAACCAATGCCACCATGTAAATACAGAGTGTGCCCACTCCTTGAAAAATATACACAGTTTCAGCCATCCCATTGCAGAAAGTATAAATGGGAAAAGGCTACCATGGATGGTCAGGGGTTTGGAACCCTGCTGTGTGAGAAAAGAATAAACAAACTAAGATTTTTCAGCTTGGAAAAGAGTCCCTGAAGAAAGGATGATTTACAATGTTTTGGAAAACTGTTTTATAAGGAATAAATAGTTACAACAGCAGCACATATTATTCTGATTATTGAATCACGAATAGTATAAAGAGGGTGAATAGGAAATTACTATGGCAGTTTATAGATATTAATTATAACAATTAGCAATAACAATTAACAATATATATACACCCATTAGTTATATATATAACAATATAACAATACACCATAACAATTAACTACAGGCACTTATTACAATTATTACTACAATGTTATTAAATTGTGGGACAGTGCCACATAATGCTGTGAAAACTAAAGTGATTTCCAGAAAGGACTGGAGAAATTCACAGGAGACAGGGCCATCAATGGCTAGTAAACATGGTGCTTTTGGTCCAATATTGGCTTAAAAAATTCTCTCTATTTGTTGGACACAAGCTAGGAGACAAAACCTGGGAAAGATTTTGTCTTCCTTGGATTTTTAAACTTTTTCTCTATGTATCCAATATTGGTAACCATCAGTGACAGAGTGCTGGTCTAGATGTATCTTCAATTTGACCCAGTACAGCAGTACTTATGTTCTGGAGTCTACAAAGTTCTGTAGGATATGAAATCAACCTTGTATTATTAAATTTATAGATGCATATGAAGACAGAAGAGTAAACCGAGAAACTTAAGAAAATCTTAGGTTAACACTTAATCTTAGGTGTTAGAATTAACAATGTTTCAAGATTATTTCATGCAGATTCAAAGGATTTATACACAGCCAATGTTAAAGAGTTCCAACCACTTGTAACAGACAAAAGATATTTTTTATTGCTTCTGAAAATATGTAATTTCATCAATGATCTTCTAAAAAGTTTTCCTAATAGGAAGAAAAAAAGTCTAAATCAGAGTATCTATGACATATGTCATTTGTTTTTGAAAAACAACAAATTATATTACTTGATACATTTTGACTTATGTTCCCTCACTTTTTTATTACTGTTGATTTCGGAATATTACCCTTTCCAGGGGCAGCTCTAAGGTTTAGAGGACATTAGATAATCTCACTGATTATTTTACCTACCCAGGAATAACCCTCAGAAACTTAAGCTCTATCACAAGTCAGGAGGTACATTGGACTGTGGTCCAGGCAGTGCTATCACTTCCACAGCGTTCCCCTTACTTGTGCAGAGCACTACCAAAGTAACCGTCTCTGCTATATGGGGATGTCAGAAATTAAATAGTGCCACTGTCTGTATGATGTCCATGTCGGACAAAATTCTTGGTTTTGGCTTGTAATAATAGAATAAAAGCTGTTTAATCAAAAGTCAGTCTTTCATGGTTTTAATTCTGAAATCTTGTTGATCAGAATGACACATACAATATTTTTGTTCCTTTGAAGCCAAGGAGTATTTTGTCACTGGTGTCGGTGGGACCAGGGTTTCATCTCTGATATCCAGGAAAGAAATAATTCTCTTCTTCGGAGAGAAAATATTTTGACACAGACAGGAGATATGATGACTAAGTTTGCAATGTTTACCTACATATTCTGCTATATGAGAAGTATCTCAGATATAATCAGTTCAAATTATTATTTTCAAGTCATATTTACTGCTGAACTACTTTCTTAGAGTCCTTGACAGTTCCTGTCAATAATATTGAAAACTAATATTTATGGACCCATTCATTTTAGAGGATGTAGGAACAGAAATGTAAAATTATATTAACTCAAGCAACAAAAAGTAGATTTTAATTGGTTATATAATATTACTCTTTTTTTCTGACAAATTTAGACATGGAAATTTCTGAGGAACTTAGTCTATACAATCATCTTTCTTAAACTGATTTTATTTCTGTATATTAGCCTGATCATTTTGCAGTGATTTCTGTTATATTGTCTCTGTTCCTCTTTCTTACGCTCCTAGCTATGTTGTGACCTTCCCCACAGAGAACACCTGCATTTCCTTGACTAGTGAAGCCCTAGTTCCTGTACCTAACTCTGTCTACCATGAAGTGATTGAAACACTGGCCTCATTGCATCCTGCTGCCAGCTGCACAGCAGGTGCTGGTATTCAGTGCTCCTTGGGTTGGGGCTCTCCTTCTTGTATTTTATCCAAACAGCTGCATATTTCCAGAGGCATCTTCTCTGCTGCTTGGGAATCTCATACAAAATTGCTGTTTCTGAGCCTAGCTCTTCCTCTGAATTGTCAACTTCAAATTATTTAAAAGTTTTATTCTAAAATTTAATATAAAAAGGGGTGGAAAGCTCTGTTTTAATGTAGAATGCTGAGAATTAGTTGTCTTTGCTCTCATGTGACATTGCTACAAACTTCAGGTATATTTCTTAAAAGAACACTGTAATTCTGAAAATCAATTTTGTATATAAAATTGTAGTTATTATTTGTTACAATCTCCTATCAATTTTGTATATAAAATTTATAGTTATTATTGTTACAATCTCCTTCTCTCCCCCCAGTATTATACCTGAAGAAAAATAAAGAAAAACAATTTACATAGGTTTTTTTCATGTTATTTAGCTTTAGGCTGGGTCTCAGATGCCCAGCTTCTGCTGATTTAAATGGAAACTCCGCATTGCACTTCTTTTCTCATTTTCCCTCTGAGGCCTGGGCACTAGCCCAGCCCTAGCCAAATCTTCAAGCCCTTCTGGAAAGCAAAGTGCAACAGGAAACAGAAAGAGAGGGAAAACAACTACTTCTAGGGGACATCAATGAAAAATGTGAGAGAATATGAGGGGGACCAGAGGGGGACCCTCAGCAGAGCAATTCTGACAGTACCCACTGCCCGCAGGGGTGTCTGTGGAGCTGGTGAGTGCCACTGCACGGCACTCTGCCTGGAGGGGTGGGAGGACAAGGAGGGTTTTCCAACCAATGTCCCCAGCATGCTCCAGCATGAGATTCAAGAATAAACTTTCTCACCAGGATTGCTTACCTTCTCAAGAGGGAAAGATGGCCTTTTGCCTTCTGTTTCATTGCACAGTGTCTAAATAACTTTCCAGTCAGTCTGCTTGTTCCTTTGTGCTTTTGCCATTTTTGGTGAAATTCTCATGCCATTTAGTTCAATGCGAGCTTTGAAAACGATATCGAAATATACATACGGTACATCTGTAGAGTTAGAAGTCCAGCTGCTTATAGACTTCACAGAAATATTCATAGGTTCCTTTTGAAGTACTTGCCTTTGGATAAGCAGAAATGCAAAGATTTGCACAGGGTTTTCACCTTGTTTCCAATCATCAGAGTCTTCCCCAGTGTCTTTGAGAATGCCCAGCTCTAACTCCTTATGGTAGCTGTCTTATGTAGTACAAAATACCACAGTCCTCCCAGTTTTAAACAAAGACATTGGATGTGATACTCTCTCCATCAATCATGCTTACTCCAGCTGGTTTGATAAAATCTGTTACTTACAATTTTCCTTCCTGGAGCATGTGATCAGAGATAAACAGTGGCCAGATGGTCTTCTTAAAATTGGGCTTTTCTGCTATATTAATTGACAGATAAAAGGTATAATACATGAAAACAAAGGTTTAGAACTCCAGAAAGGACTACCTGACTTTCTACCTAAGACTGTAAAGAACTTTCTCAATGCTAACAGACAGGAAAATAATCATTAAGCTCAATCACTTGGTTATATAGTATTTTACCTTGTTTTAAATCAAGCTGTATGGTTTTTGTCCAGAATTTGTCACTGTCCAACTTGATATTTCACAGGTTACACTAACTTTGTCACAACAAATTCTGATTCTGAAAATTACACTTATAAAAATTTGGGTGTTTCCTAAAACTTTGCATCTAGATAACTATACTCCTGAGCAGTAACTAGTATCAGAATTTCCAACTGCAGCTGTTCAGGTTTTGGACTGTGAATGCAAGTGCAGGACTAACTACAGCAGCTCTAAATACTGCTGCTGTTGATAGGACTTTACACTGGCATGAGAACTAACTTGTACACTGATAGTAAGAAAGGGTACAGAGACCAGACAGCAAATTTATCCTATGATACCTGATTGTATTGCTGCATGTACATCAGCAGACTTCTCACAAAAAAAATTCTTGGTGTCTCAGAAGTATGAGGAGCTGTTGCCCCTAGACTCCATCTGGACCTGCCCAGTAGGTTCTTAGGACTCTAGGCAGCTTTGGGACCTCAGAAGCGTTTTAGGATGACCTGACATTTTGAAATCCTGAGAGCTGTTTTAAAATTCCATGACAGAAAAGGATTTCAAATCTGTGTTAAGATCATTATTATCTTGTTGAAATGTTGTATTTTTCTGTAGTATAGTTTCAGAGATCTCTAATTGTTATTTATTTTTTATATTGACCTTTGATTAACCAATTGCATGTTCTTTTGTAAGCACCAAGGTCAGTCATTTCTTCTAACAAGCTCCCACTCAAACCATTCTTCTCAAAATCGTCACTGCAAACAGAGGGAAATTTTCATAATATCACAAGCTTTCTATTCTCTCTATATATTGTACTTAAATCAGAGAACAGTCTAATCGGGCTTCTGACTTTCAGTAAACTACTTCAGACTGATTAAATATCTTTGATAAAGCTATGAATAGTTATCATAGGACCCTTATTCCGTGCCAACCCTAGACTACAAACAACAGAAATTATCCTTTAGGTTAACTGCACTATATCTAAACTAGAAAAAACACTCAGAATTTAATTCTGGAAAAATGCAGAATCTCATTATTTCAGTATGTTAGTTTCTAGTTGTTCAAATAATAAATGTACCTTCTCTGACTTCATGAAAAATTTGTCTTTTAAGAGAAAATAAGCAAGATTTGTAATTAGGGAGGTGGACATTGCAAGGTCTGCTTCATGTGCTGATCCAAACTTATACTTCCATAACTCATTTGAACTCCATGGAGTTACAGTGACTCAGAAAAGGAATAACATAATGACAAATTGTGTCCAGCATAGTTTAAAATCAGTTTCACCTTGTCTTATTTGAAATTGCACTACCAAAATTTGATTGAGGTAGGTCCCACAAAAGGCGAGAAAGAATCTCAGTGCCACACCCTGAGAACTCTAGGAATAGAATTTGGGTGAAAATAAGTAATGCAAAAATGCAAGGTTATACATATAGGAACTTACATTACCTACATTACATGAATTTACATTATGCATGAGAACCTCTGAGATGGAAATGGGAGAAGGGAGATAAATTTATCATGACTAATAATCAATAGTACAATGTGCCCACATGGAAAGGCAAAGTCATCTTAGAAAGGTATTATGTGAAATATTTTTCGTAGGTAAGTATTCATGACTTCTAAATAAGATACTTTCAAAATTTTCTTTTCAATACTCCACTACAATTCTACTCACTCACATTCAAGAACAATCACTCTCTATCTGGAGCAAGTAGACGGGGAAGCAACAAGTATGATCAGAAGTTTGGACAGCCTGTTTTACAGGGAAGACTAAAAGAATGCTTGGCTTCCTGAATCTCTTAGAAGAAAGGCCAAGAGGAGATATGTTTGCTCGATACAAACACATCACAAAGTTAAACATTAGAGACGGAAGAGCTATTTAAGCTAACTGGCAAAGTTCACAAAAGAGGAAAAGGAGTGGCCATGGAATAAACTCAGAACAAGAATTATTAAAAATTCTTACCTGTCAGATGAGAGTGTTTCTGGAACAGTTTTCCAATAAAAAAAACTCATAAGGTTTAAAATAATCAAGTTGTATAAGTTACTGTGGGTCATGGTTGTTTGCAAGGACAGAACATTAGACCCACTAGACATGGAAGACAGAATCTGTCCATCCTGAAATATTAACAGAACATTCCCACCTGCCAGAAGAACTCCATAGCTATCAGGCTTTGTGCAACAGTGGGGAAGCAGGGCAAAGGAATGATCTTTTTGTCTGTCTTTTGCAAGCTGTTCCACCCTGCTCGAAACAACTCTATAGCTATGGTCATACAGTTCACCCAGGAAAAGCAAACCTTGGCTCACTAGGTTTGAGCATCTGGACAATGCTCTTAGTCATATGGTTTAGTTTTATGTAGTCCTGCGATGAGCAGGGAGTTGGACTCGATGATCCTTATGGGTCCCTTCCAGCTTGAGATATTCTATGCTTCTATGATTCTAACGTGAATAATTGGTACACAAAGCAAGAACCTCCCAACTATTTCTGCTAAGCGCTTCTGACAAAGCCTGAGGCAGATGTATTGTTGTCCAGGAAGATTTCCTAGCGGAGATTAAAATACTGGCAGGACTAGATAGAGTTAAGTAACAGTTTGGGGTATCTGTCTTTGAACTGTTTTTAAAAGTGATACTATGCAGAAAAAAGTCTCTTTGCCCATTTATCATCGAATCATAGAATAGAATAGTTCGGGTAGGAAGGAACCTTTAAAGGTCATCTAGTCCAACCCCCCTGCCGTGGGCAGGGACATCTGCAACTAGATCAGGTTGCTCAGAGCCCCGTCCAACCTGACATTCAATGTTTCCAGGGATGGGGCATCCACCACCTCTCTGGGCAACCTGTGCCAGTGTTTCACCACCCTCAGCGTAAAAAATTTCTTCCTCATATCTAGTCTGAATCGACCCTCTTTCAGTTTAAAACTATCGCAACAGGCCCTCCTAAAAAGTTTGTCGCCATCTTTCTTATAAGCCCCCTTGAAGTACTGATAGGCGCAAGAAGGTTCTCCGCAAAGCCTTCTCTTCTCTAGGCTGAACAACCCCAACTCGCTCAGCCTTTCCTCATAGGAGAGATGTTCCA